>NC_134837.1:82042851-82078531 GCF_004210375.1 Tachypleus tridentatus
TAGTTTAACTGTTTTAACCAGTAAGAAAAATTATAGTTGAAAATTAAACATTTTCTAAAATTTTGCTTTTCTTTCTCAAATCTTTATTCTTGAAAGATTAAAGCCCTGAAATTTTCTCTCCCAGATCTTTACCGTTTTCACATTGTGTTCAAATTTATAACACAGAACGTCTTACAAATAACCTTTTATTGTAACTATCTCATAACTGCTTGACCCTGTTCCTAAACTATCACTCCTGTAGGGTACAGATAAACTAAAGATGAAGGTTAACAGAGAAAATTGTACAAGTTGGTGTCAACTTGTGTTTGTTTCCCTGGATCGTATTTAGGTAGTCGAGTATTGTGCCAACAGTGTGGATGTCATTATACTTGCCATTGTCTTCATCTTCTGTTATTATTCTCTCTCTCGTTCTCGAATTCCAATAGTCATATGAATTCGTTAAATGCATGTAGATGTCCAGGAGTTAAAGAAAAACCGATGAAACCTCAGCAACGTATGTATGTAGTAGATAATTGTGAATACCACTAGGGATGTAGTTAGTGTTTAAGAAACAGCAAAAAAGGATCTGGACAGTTTCTTCAAACATTTCAGGTTCCCCCATTAGATGGGTGGACTGAGGTACATGTGGTGTAGCATCTGATGTTAAATCAATATCATTCAGTGATCACTACTCAAGTATTTAGATGAGAATGAATTTGATGAACTAGTAGAGAATTGGATGACTCGTAAATCGACGAAATTGGAGATATATTGTACATGAGACTTTAGTTACCAAAACAACAAATTATACGAATGGTGTAATGAAGTTGAGAGTAAACATAAAGCACCTTTTTAACATTATCAAACAAGTAGAATTTGAAAACCAATAAATTAAATAAATGATTTTAAAGTTTTAAAATTAAAGGTAAGTCCCCTTTTAATTTGGTTTAAATGTAAGAAGATTCCAAGGTTTTAGAAAAACAGGTACATCCAAAAGAAATGGAAATTGATACTGATGTAAATGCCACATCACCAAATACAGACATTAGGGTTATTGGGTTACCTTTTATGAAAACTTGAATAAGAAAACTTAGCGGAATAGCTAATGAAAAAATTATACTCGCTGGTTTTGGACTGATTAGTTGTAACCCTCGATTTAAATTTAGCAAAATTACTCCACCAAAAACTGCCAATAAAACCAAGTATAAATTGTTACTCGAACATATCCAGAAATTTGTGGGAACACTTCTCATCACAAGTAACAAAGTCCAGGGAACTACTGTGCACAGAACCGTGTAAAAAGAAATCACAGTGTAATGTACTTTAGATAGAGAATTGCTACACACAAACAGTAAAGCATCAGATATAGCACCACATGTTGCAATCATGGCGATAAAATGTCTAGATTTTGAAAACTCGTCTGCATTGTTTGTTTCGTCTGTTTGTAAAGTAATACGACTCCAATCAAACACAACAAAACAGCGAGGACGTCCGCAGGCTTACAACGATGCTTCAAGAGACAAATACTGAAGAGCATTGTATACAAAGGGCTACAGAAATACAACGAAGCTGCATCTCCTATCGGCAGTAGAGTGTACGAGTAAGTCAGCAGAGACAAAGCTAAGGAGCCAAAAATACCACGAAGGAGTAAAATTAATATTGTTTTTCTGTCGTACAACATCCGTGAATTACTGAGTAGTACAACTGGCAACAAAATAAAAAGTCGGTAAAGACTGTTAAAACCAAAAATGTTCTCTGTATTTATTCCGTCAATGAGTTGAACGACGAGGCCGTAGAACCCTTCTCCTGTAGCTGCTATCAGAAGGAAACCAACTCCTATACAGTTCATTATAAGCGTTAGCACTTACAGGTAATAAAGGTCTGAAAAATAAATAAAAATATTGTTGAATATACACACCAGATCGTAATTTGCAAAATAATGTAAAACATAATTCCAAATAGAAAATGTGTAAGAAATCAACAAATGGCATGTAACTGAATTTTATGAAATCGTATAAAAGTATTTACAGAACAAATCATCAGACTTTGTCTGGTTGGCTTTGTTGTACAAGTGTTAAATACTTTAACCTTCATATATGTTGATTCTGTAAAAAATTTAGAAAGGAAGCACGGGCAATAAAACTGTGTATATCTTTAAAGTATGCCCATCTCTATATAATATTGTTGTAACTTCATTCTTTCGTAGAAAAGATCTTTTAAGATACCTGTCGAATCTAATTAGAAGAACAGATCAAGAAAATGACAGCATTTTAATTTATTTCTTCTTTAAACCTTTCGAGACTTCCTTTTATTTGCAAATGTTTGTTTGTTTTGAATGTCGCGCAAAGCTACTCGAGGTCTATCTGCGCTAGCCGTCCTTTATTTAGCAGTGAAAGACTTGAGGGAAGGCAGCTAGTCATTACCACCCACCGCCAACTTTTGCACGATTCTTTTGCCAATGAAAAGTGGGATTGACCGTCACGTTATAACACCCTTACGGCTGAAAGGGCGAGCATGTTTGGTGCGCCTAGGTTCGAACCCGCGAACCTCGGATTACGAGTCCAACGCCTTAAAATACATGGCCATGCCTGGCGATTTGCAAATGACATTCACGACTAAATAGGGTGGACATGAGTGATAAACCTTAATTAACATGAAATAATTCTACTCTCTTGAAACATCTCTACAGTATTCTCAAATATGTCGTGATTATAATTTACTCTCGAATTTACGAGAAAATTTAACATCAAATCGTTTAGAACTTTATAAGTGTTTTAAGCCTAGCTTGCCAAACTTTTCGATTTCTTGGTCACGAATAAAACCTACAACCACTTCCAGGAAACAACAAATTACAGACTTAAACTACAGCTCATAACAATGTCTACAAGGAACCTATTAGTAATTTTTAAATTTGCAGGCTCAAAAATGAAGTATATTTTTTCATCAATAAAGATTCTATATGGGAATTAATTTAATTAAACACATTATTTATTTCGACAACACTGAAAGAGATGCCTAACAAGGAATCTATAATCGCAATAAACCTAATAATATTTACATTGTCAATGAGAAACATAACTCTCAAATATTCCAAATCATATAATCTACAGGTAGTCTACATTTATAAGAATACTTTTCAATTTTGAGTATAATATGTAGTAGCTATTTATTATGTAATAAATATAATTAAAACGATCTTTGAACCTTGATATTATCAACAGTTTACACATGTTCATTTTATTAATAATGTCGTATTTGCATCTTTTATAACATATACATATTTAGGACTACTTCATCATGTATCAGGTACATATCTAGTTCGCATAGTAATTCGTTTTTTGATCCAATTTTTATCGAAGTACGTTATGTACTGTGTAGGAGTTTATCTGGTATGGTTAGTATGTTCGAATATTTGTGTATGAATTGAGATAATCTAGTTCTTGGAACTCTGTATACTGTTGTAAGGAGTGTGTTTTGGTTGTTTGTAGTTTGGTTTTAATTATTTTATTGCTTACAGTTATCCATGCTGGAGCTGCATAATATATTACTGGTCTAATATACGTTTTATAAATTTTTAGTATATTATCTGTAGATGCTCCACTGTTCTTGCCAGTTACATTCCTAGCATAGTTAGTTCTTCGACAGACTTTATTTTTAATTTCGTTGACATGATTAATCCAAATTAATTATGATCGAAGGTTAGACCTAAAAATTATGCCGATGAGGCAGTCGGGAATAGTGTACCATTCATATATAATTCTGGCTGTTGTTTTTTGTGTTTTGTCAATTTCGTAAAGACTACGAGTTGTGTTTTGCTGTGTTTATTTTTATTCTATATTTGACAGTATTTGCTTATTCTATTTAGTTGCGGTTGTATGTTGGTGGCTGCTATTGTTGGTGTTGTGGCACTTTTCCAGACCGTCACATCATCAGCGAACTGTGAAGAAAATCCATGATTAGGATCCTTCAGTGGCATATTGTTTACATTCATGATGAAGAGTATAGGGCTAACCACCCCTCCCTGAAGAACACCAGCTTCTGGAGTAAATTACTCAGAAAAGGTACCCTCAACATTCACTCTACCCTTTCTATTTTCCAAAAAGTTAAATAGCCAGCGAATAATTCCACGTAGTAGTCCCATTTCAATCATTCGGAACCTTAAACCATCATGCCATACAGTGTCGAATGCTTTTTCGATATCAAGCAAGCAATGCATTCATTCTTTTGTTGAAGCTATTTATTATAGTTTTGGTTAATCTAATTAAGTGATCTATCGTTTCTCTAAATTTTCTGAATTCATTTTGTTCTTTTGGTAATTTTGATGTTAACTCCAAGAATGTGGAGAGTCTATTACTGATTATTCTTCCGAGACTTTATATACAGTTGGTCAGGCTGATTGGTCGGTAGCTATTAGTTTATTTGATGGCATTCCTTCCTTATGGAACAGTGATATATTAGCGAGCTTCCAAGAAACTTGGATGTGTCCTGAGGATAGAGATAGATTAAAAAGTGTTCTTAGGTGGTCAAACAATTTCGGAGTGCCCTTTATTAAAAGGATGGTTTGTATTTCATCTTCACCTGGTGATTTATTTTTTGTGTTTTTTATTGCTTCAAGTATTTCTTGTAGGGATATTTCTTTTGTTAGTAACGTGTTTTCATAATTTGTGACAGGTCTTGTGTTTGTCTCAGTTATGTTTATTGGAAAAATTGGTTCAAATTGTTTTTTATTGTTCAGTATATGGTTGGTGACTTTATTATAGTGCACTATTTCAGCAAGAAGAGGAATAATGAGATAAAAAAAGTTCAACCACAGCTGGTATTGTTTTAAGTGACAGAGCTGAATGTGAAAAGAATTTATCTTGAGTAGTTAACTAACTTAACCATGTAATTCATTGCCTGTTTCGTATTGTATGGTAAACTGTACAATATTTCCACCGGTTTAAGTATTCATTAAACTGTCTCACATTTTTTCTCTTTTATTTGAAAATACGATAAGAATATCATTGTCGTAGTGGAAATAACTGTTATTTCATATCTTAGAACAATAAATAATTTGTGGTTATTTTGGTATCTTGAAACATTTTTCATGTTGGTGAAGTAGATGTAGAAATGTTCTAAAATTGTAGTGGCCTTTTAGCATAAACGAAGGTTATATACCACAATCACTGTTTAATAAGGCTTATACTGGTTGACCCTGATTTTGTGCCATGAGGAATACGCAAAAAATACTGTTTGTTACGTATTATAACATCTTTTGAATGGGTATCCGAATTATAATGCCACGTATGTTAACATACTACAAGAAATAGTAAATTTCAAAGAAAGGGTAACTGGAATTTGGATTTAGAAGTTAATTGAACAACAATATGTATTAGATATATAACATTTGCCAACAAGATAGATACCAACAGCTTTTGTTTCTTTACACAAATATACTTTAGTATACCAACAACAATAGGATTTATAATAACGGTTATTTCAGATAATAGTTTTACATAAACGTTTTACAAACTTACAGATAATACTGAGTTTCCTATCTGGTCTGGAACTGAATAATTTGTCGACAGTTCACGAGACGCAAATTAATTTTATGTTGATGAAAAGATACACTTCACTTCACGGGAGTGCTAGCTAGTTCTATTCCAGACACGTGAGTTTTTTCCCGACGACAATATCTAATGTTTTCATAGAAATACTTGAGTCCAACGATAATTCACTGAAGCTGTTATGTTCGAAATCTATAAATAGCCCTGCTCAATTATAGCTTCCCAGGCTTATAGTATACTGACTGCAGCGACCCAACACTATTAAACTGTCTCTTGGCTTGTCGATTTATAAGATTTTAAGGTGAAGTTGTGGAAAGTTCTGCTGGCAAAAGTATTCGAAGATACGCTAGTGCTTTCGTAAAATATTTATTGTTGATTCTTAGAGTCGAGAATCATTCACAAATTGAGAGAACAGGTGAAATTTGCGCAATACACATTTAACGATACAAGTTGTATACATATCTAAAATATATATTAAATGAAACAAACATAGATATCAAAATAATATTAAATCCATTACATGTTTCATTCAGTATGAGTTATATATAGCTCGTTACCCTTGAATACGTGTAGAAGGAATGACTAATGAAGCAGATAATATAAGGATTGTGGATAAATCATTGTGAGTTTAGTCTAACTTAACTATCATATTAATCTCTTTACTGCTTCTCTCTTTGTCTTACGTAGATATGCTTTTCTCCAGTTCCAAAAGCCACAGAGCTTAACACTGAACACAAAGATTCTACTGACCAATACGAAGGTGAGATGCTGCATACATACAACTTTATTATTTTGAACTCGTTTGTTTGTATTTTCGTTACAATTGTGTCCATATTATTTTCTACGTAACATTTCTTAATCCTTCTGTATTGCAGGCACTTAATAATCATCCTAAAGTGTAGTGAAGAACGAGTGTAACAAAACTTATATGGTGTGTGTGGGTTGTTTTGCTTCATTTTTAGGTATTTTTTCGTTCTCTGGTGTGGTTGGCTACAATATCCCTAGATGACAGCACTGAAGGCATATTTACTGAAAGGTTATTTTAACGCAAAAGCTACACATTCTGTTAAATGTAAAGAATGAGTCTCGATTTTAATGTTGCATATCTGTACAACTGCCACTGACCCACGAAAGAGGGAGGGCAGGCTACAAGAAAGAAAATCATAGCTATTCTTTCCGTGTGCATCTGAACGTTTGGACTGCGCGCGTTCCAAAGTGTATTATAGTCAACACAAAATGTGATTTGGATACCTCATATTTCGTTGTTTAATTTTATGATACCTTTGTAATTATGTGGCTCTTTAGACAAATAAAACACAATGAAATTTTCATCAAGTTCTTAATGTGCAAAGGAATTTATAAATTTTCTGTCCTGGTAGTTAGGGCGTTCTACTCCAAATCTACAATTCCTGGCTTCAGTTATCCGTCACACCTAAGGTGTTTCCTCTTTCAGCAATACGGGAGTTTTAATGTTACAGTCAACCCCATAAGTATCGATATCTCAAGAACGTTGTGGGAACATTTTATTTACTTTCTTTATCTCTGCCATAGGTATGAGATCAACATTACATACTTATGAGTTATATTTACACAAATTAAAATAAAAGTTTCTTTGTTTGGAATTAAGAACAAAGCTACATGTTGGACTACCTACGCTGTGCCCACTGTGAGTGTCAAACCTCTTTGTGATATAAAGTTCAGTGCTGAACCACAACTAAAAAAAATAAAAATAAGTGACTTAAGCATAAGTTAATATCATAGTTAAGTGAAATCACAAGTAAACCATCTATTACGAAAAGCAATAAAAGTCATTATAAATAGAACAATTTTCACTCTACTTTGAATGGAATGGATAATTGCTTTAGTTCTCGAATTAATAAGATTATTCAGTGATCATAACTTCTGGATAATACTTAAATTAAAATATTAATGAATTAAGTGACTGATTAAATCATTTAGAATAAAAGTGAGCTCGCTAAGTGTGATGTACTTAACACACTCGGTTCTTCACACAGTCAGGATTGTATCACTTGAAGGTATTACTGTGAACGTTATAACGTCAAACTCATTGATAATATCTTTGTGCTGTGTATAAACCCACCAACACAAACATTCTGATGGAAGGAATTGAACAATGGGGAGCAAAATAGATGAAATGCTTCGCGATGTGTTACTTGATCCTTTCACTTTTTCTTGGGCTTCTCCAGACGTTTTTGGTTAAAAGGAAGATTAATAATTTCAGGTTCTATGTTGACTACAGGATATTAAATCAGGTCTCCATCGTCTAACGTATTTACTGTTATATATTTATTTTAAATTATACTTTGTTTCAGTTTAATATATATTTAGAAATACATGTAATTTATACTATTAAATGTCTAATGCAAAAGTCTTGCCTGTTTTCTAAATTTGGAGAAGATTCTCGAGTGTAAAAATCAACAATATATGTTTTAGGAAAGCACTAGCGTATCTTCGAATATTGTTACCGACTGAACTTTCGTACGCCTTACCCTAAACCTTTATGACAAGACGCACCAAGAGACAGAATAATATTGTTGGTTTACTACAGTTAGTATACTATAAACCAAGAAAGCTATTGTTGTGATTAACGCTTCTTAATCGGAAACGTGCAGATAATTGACCAGGAACGTTTATAAATTTCAAACATTACATAATTCAGTGAATTAACTTCGAACGTTAGTATTTCTACAAGGACATTACGTATCTTTGTCTGTGAAAACTAAGATGTAAGCAGCGAGAGATATATTACTCATTAAGTGAGCTGTGCCGATGTTAACTTGATATTAATTCGCCTATTGTAAACCATCGATAAAATGTTCATTTCCGCACCAGATAGGTAACTCACGTGGATTATAATTTTGCAAAACTTTTACACATAAATGATAATTTACAATAATTGTTTGTAGTAACGATTATTATAATCTGTATTGTTGTTTGTATATTAAAATATATTCATGTTAAAAAGAAAACTGTGTTTATCAATCTTGTTAGCGAATGTCATAAATTACATACATATCAGCATTCAATTAAATTCTAACTTAAAATTTCTGGCTATTTGAAATTGTAATATGTAACATAATAAATCGGAGATTTATACGAAATAAATCATAGTACGTAACAATTGCTTCATAAAAGTGACGTTCTGAATGATGTGTCAGGAACAACGTGTTGTATTAGTGTTATTCAGGGGATATTTACAAATACCTGTTATTGAAACAGTTTTATATCGATGGTCCATCAATATAAGTCTTGAAACATTCAGTCGCTCATGCTAAAGCCTTATCATAATCATATTATGGTGTTTTCGCCCACATTTGAACACCACTTGAAAACTTTGAGATTATTTTCTAAAACTACGTCCATTTAGTTTTACTGTAATAGTTTCTAAAAGCACATTTCTGTGTATGTACTCATTCCTACCTTGTTTTTGTACTTTTTTGGCGTTGTCATTCCGTGTATAATACTTATTTTTTTTATTTTATTCACCTCTCTCTGTAAACAATTTCTTTGAAGTGATTAATAAGTGAACATTTGTTTTATTTTTATGATTCAACAATAGTATATATCGTTAAGATTATTTGTAGAATGACCTCAGATATGGCTATTTTACCATAAAATTGGCTACAATAAATTTGTACTTATCACCTGCGTAATCTGGTTTTTTGAGTTTTATGTTGAGGAACCTAAAATAAGGAAAGAACGTATAAAACATGTGTAGCTGTTCGTATATTTATGTGAAACACTGGATAATAGCAATTAGGTGCTGAAGTCTATAACTCAGCACTAACACTTATTTCTAAGCATCATAGAGTGATAGATTGAATGTCACAGCCATGCTGTTTCTTGGTACTTCCCTACGTATTAAGCATCACTATGTTTAATGTGGTATATGTTCTTGAAACAGTTTGTTATAATTCACTGGAGTACATAAAAATGTGTACAGGTGATATACGTGTGTAGTCTTACATACTTATATGAACAGTATGTAAAGTCATTCACAAATCTTGCATAAACCGAATGGTGCACTTACACAATAAACATGTATTGACCTCACGTTTACAGGAGAATTAAACTGTGCATGTCAAGACATGTTGCAGCATTATATTAATAGTTTAAAGTAAATAGTTTTATTAGAAATGTATGTCAATGAACTTACTATCAATAATATATTGTAGTTCAAGTTTTTAAAATTATTTACAGTATAATTCCTAAATTTCAAAAGAAATTATATAAATAAATTTACAATCACAACGTGTTAGCGTGACTTCATGAACTGCACTCCTGATTGTCCATTCCAGGTTTTTTAATCTTTTATTGTTCTCATATTGTTCAACTACTTACAGAATCGTACATTAGATGTTTACCAACTACATTATTAATTACGAACCTTCGATATTTTTCCTCCATTAAAATATAACTTCGTCCCTGCTATTTTGGGTTTATGAGTGTACCTCATAATCTTACTTTCAAAACATTTTAAACAAACAAGGTTAGGAGAAAATACAGTGTAATTGTATACAATCCAAAAAACTTGGAACAATTCAGTTCTAGTACTACAGTGTTCCGTATAAAACATTTGGTTGGTATGCCGTCAGACAAAAGTTTCAAAAACTTGTTGACTTAAAGCTTTTTCTTTTTTAAGCATTAACTAAACTTTCTGCAAACTGTTGTTTGTCATGAGAAATGGATCTTTAGAATACATTTAAATTCATTAAGCACTAGCAGTTCGGGCGGCTGCTGTGTCGACCTCAGGCGATATATCAGGGGGTTAGAGACGATGACATGGAACCAGAAGACGCGTTTCCAAGGCGTCATATGATGGAGGTTAATAGAATTTAAATTCATCATGGGAGAAAATTTTATGGAAAAAAAAAGTCTAACAATTCAACTATAATACACTGTCGCTTTTAGGCCCGTGATGGGCAGGCGGATAAGACATTCGACTCGTTATCATTCGACACTAAACATCCGCGGGTCGCGGGTTTGTATCCTCGTCACACTAAACATGCTTGACGTTTTAGCCGTGGGGGCGTTATAATGTGATGGTCAATCCAACTATTAATTGGTAAAAGAGTAGTCCAAGAGGTGGGTGGTGATAACTAGCTGCCCTCCCTCTAGTCTTACACTGCTAAATTAGGGACGACTGGCACAGAGTGGCCTTGAGTAGCTTTGTGCGAAATTCAAAACAAACCAAAACTATCACTCTTATGATTATACATTATACTTAATATTAAAAAATAAACTGTTCAAACTCTACAAAGATATAGTTTCTGTCTAAATGTAATGTTTACGATACTTTAAGTTAACAAGAGATGATAGCTTTAATTTTACATAGAGATATAAACCCTTAAATGTGTATTCAAAATATTCTGTAATCTCAGTATTTGACAGCATATGTACATTTCACTAACGTACAATTTTGTATACTTTCAATATTCTACCTGACATACAGCGGTCATTCAAAAGTTTAGACTGTGAATATTTTTTAGATAAACGGTTTGATTTAATTCTACTTTTAATATTTACTTAGACATCAACATGTAAAATGTATAAGATTTCATTATATCATGAAAGGTGACAGTTAGTTGTTGCTGGGTGTTGCTGGGTGATTTTGATTAGTTTGGTCACGATTTCAGTCTACAATAAACAGTCTAATTTTTATTTTAATTATCTCATGTTATAATTTTTCAAAACTGATAATAATTATACTACTTGTATAGGTGGAAGATGATGATGTCATCAAGTATGTCTCAACTTGTCATCAATATCTAGATTTAGTTATATGTCATAAATGTCCAAGTAAAACCATTATTTTGACGTCTATCTTACTGTTTCGCTAGTTTGGCTTTACAAACTAAATATGCTATGTTGAACAAGTCAGTTTAAGACATTGTCACTATTTATGATAGTATATTATACTTAATATTGAAAATATATTGTTAAAACTCTACACAATCATACATTCTCCACACAAATTTAATGTTCGCGATACTTTAACTTAACTAGGCTTGATAAGTGTTCACTTTACATAGTGGTGCATGAAGTGAGTATTCGTGATATGTGACGAGATGTCTCAGTTAAAGAGAAATTTTTATATAATTTCTATTTAATTAGGGCCTGCATGGTCAGGTGGTTAAGGCGCTTGACTCGTAATCCTCGGGTTCGAGGGTTCGAATCTCCGTCACACCAAACATGCTCGACCTTTCAGTCATGGGGGATGTGACGATCAATCACACTATTTGTTGGTTAAGAGAAATCGAAGAGTTGGCGGTGGGTGGTGTTGAATAGCTGCCTTCCCTCTAGCATTACACTGCTAAATTAGGGACGGCTAGCGCAAATAGAACTCGTGTTGCTTTGACGAAATTTAAAACAAACAGCAATAGATTATTCACGAACACATTTTAGTTTATAAATTACTGATTTATATATGTCTAGCTCAGTATTTTATGATAAATAACATTTATGTAGAAACCATATCTGTGAAGTGTTTTAAACAGGTTTTTTTTTTTTGCGATATTCAGTATGATGTATAATCATAAATACGACAACGCATTATAATTTACTTGTTCTGCTTTTGTTTTCATAAAATTATCTCCCCCTTTAAACTATAAATTCTGTCACCTCTTCTTTCATGACATGCTAGCAAAACGCCCACCAGAGGAGTGACATGAGACACTTGTATTAACTTCGGTAACTTTTCTTCCACTATTATCTTTATTACGTCCAAAAATAATTATGTTTATTTCTTTATGATACAATATATTCTTATCATTCAATTCTTCTTTAGTATCATATAAGTTACTTTTCAGTATCGGTAGTCAACTTAGTTTGTTTACAATCATAGGCTTATAAATTCATAATCAGCCTTTCTTTGTCACCAAATTAGTACAGACGTAAAAAGTTTGTTTTATTTCTTTTAAATTTCGGACAAAGCTACTCGAGGGCTATCTGCGCTAGTACCTACTTTTCCAGCGTAAGACTAGAAGGAAGGCAGCTGGTCATCACAACCCACCTTGAGCTACTCTTTTAGCAACGAATTGTGAGATTCACCGTCATATTGTAACGCCCCAACGTCTGAAAGGACGATCATGTTTGGTGCAACGGGAATTCGAACCTGCGACCCTCAGATTACGAGTCGAGTGTCTTAACCACTTGGCCATGCTGGGCCAGATTTAAAAACAGGAAAGCAATAACTTCTCAAAATTAGAAAAATTCTCAACTACCTAAACTGAATATTGTTGCAAAATCTATCTCAATCCTTAAATCAAATTAGCAGTTTAGCTTAATTGAAATTACTGCTTAATAATGTACCTTATTAACTTCGCCTTGATTATTCCTAGCTGTGTACTACATACTAAAGTGAATCACATACCAGGAAACCATGACACAACTAATCAAACTCTCCTGTGCTGTTGGAGAATTTTTTGTATTTTCACATTTATTTCTCATCATTTCAAGTGTTTTTTCTCTCACTTTTTCAACAAATACGATTTACTTACTCTCCAACTGTCAATTCATTGTCACCTTTTTTTTCACTACTCTGAAGGAGTGTGATCTCCTACTGTTAGTACAGTTTCGCTGCTTTATAAAGCTCTACCTTTGTTACGCTAATAATTCTCAAACTGTCATTGTAGTTTCGTTAACTAATTTAGACGCGTCACATTTTGAACTGCTACTTTGGTGTTAGAAAACTTCTGTTAATCAGATTTCCGTTTTCTTTTCCTTTTACAAGTTTTGTATTTTTCAGAGGTAAAACTATAACCTAATATATAAATTAAAACATAAAATACAGACTTACTCCTTACTTTGTTCTTTGTAGCAATGCTTCGTGGAAAATAATTAAAAAAACATCTACTCGCATCCAGTTAAAACAGAACTGACCTTCTTCTTCAGTAAGATAACAAACAAGCCGTTAGCAAAAGTAGCCAAGAAAAATAAGGAACTTCGACTATGGTATTATCAAAATAAAATAACCTCATGCGAAGAAAAAACAACACTGCAGTTGCCCACTTACTGGATTAGAATTTAAATGATTTAGATTTAAAGAAGGAAGAGGAAATGTTACGCCTTCTTTACCCACGTCGAAAATACACGAAATAACGTATTTCAAAATTAAACGATAACTACTGAGCGTTGTAACTAAATTGTTTATGTGTTACTTGTCGTTGCTTTCATATAACATTTACATCTTACGTTATTTAACACGTGGCGCAGAAGAAATTATAGCTACTTTTATAAGTAACAATCTTCCGACGTCATGCTTTCTGAACGTAAAGCTTCGCAGTTGCTTTACATACGTTGCCGTGTGGTAAATATAAGTACAAACGATATTTGTTCCCCTCTTTCCTTGCACAAGTAAACAGAGACACAAAACTATCATACAAGTATAATGTTTGTAGGTGTAATATCCCCCTTCCTGGTGGTACAGCGATATATTTGCGAACTTGACTCGCTAGAAACCAGGTTTCGATATCGCTGGTAGGCAGAGCACTGATAGTGTATTCTTTAGCTTTGTACTTACCTTCAGGCAATTGAAGTAGATATATCTGTCAAGTTAGGTTTACAAGTGAACAATGGATGCGGTAAACGTGAAGTTCAGCAGTGTTTTGCTTTTTTTTTGTGTGGTTAAATGCTAAGTTACACAGTGAATTTACATGTGTTCTGCACACCACAGGTAGAGACCCCGACTTTAACATTAGAAACCCTAAGACCTATCGCCACGCTGCCATTTCTACATCATACTTAATTGTTGCACTACGACTATTTTGTTTTATTTCTGTAAATGAATTGAATATTTCTTTATTCTTTTTTATCGAATAATTAATACAAACCCATATAATCAATATACATTATCACAACTGGCGTAGCTACGTAATGTCATGAGACAGATTTTCTTATCCTTCATCAGAACACGTTAAAATATACACCTTTCAGTATACCTGTGGTCCATACTGACCCCGCAAATGGTTAATGATCAAAACTTTGAGGCTATGTTGAAAAATTCGCATACTGGCTTCTCATACATAGCACTGTATAGATAAACTGTAAGAAAGACTGAGTACCATAAGTATACAACATGTGCTTTATTAATACAAAATATGAAATTTATTTATATCAATTTTCTCATATTTAAACAAAAAAATTCAATAATATAGGGCCACTTCTTCTCTAAATGACATCTCACAATTAAAATTAATAAAATATTGAATGAAGAAAGAGGTTTCTCGAATATGTAACAAAAAACACCAAATTGTACGAAAATGTGCTATAGGTCCGAACGGGACCACGGGGGTCGAACTACATCAAACTTTGTTTGAGAAATAAACTAATGCCTAATTCTGGGCATCCTGTAAGCAAAACATAAAGTGTTTCTCATACACTGCTGGCCAATAAACATAGAGACAAAATATGCATTTTGCGTTGTTAGACTCAACCACTTATTTGAGTAGAACTTCGAAAGATGAAAATAAGAAAAGTGAAAATAAAAATAAAAAACATTGTTAGCATTTAATAGGGAAAATGTAAACACTATGAAATTAGCCAAAATACTAGCTGGTCAAAAGTTTAAGACCATACCAAAAAGCAGTCATAAAGAGGGTAGGAAATGCCCATCAACATCTTCTCAAGAGTGACAAGCACGGCCGTGATTGCGAATAACTGCAAACATTCGCTTTGGCATGGTTAATATAAGCGTTTGCAGAAGGCTGGCTGGAATGTTATTCACGAAAATCATGCACTATATGGAATTGACGTCTATTTCTATAGACTTCTCTTGTCATCTATTCTCAAACATTTTCAATGGGGTTCAGTTCGGGCGAACACGCTGGATGGTCCAAAAGAATCATATTATTCGCCATGAAAAATTCCTTTGTCCTGCGGGCACTGTTGATTCCAGCGTTGTCTTGTTTAAAGATCCAGACATTTCTAAACAAACGAGGGCCTTCAGTCAATAAGGATACTCTCTCCAACATGCCAATGTAGCCAGCCGCTGTTTGACGCCCCTGTATAAGCTAAAGCTACATTGTTCCATGGAAGGAGAAAGCACCCCAGATCATGATCGAACCTCCTCCACTGTGTCGTGTAGAAAATGTCTCCGGTTGGATATACTTATCGTGTAACGTTGGAAGTCATCTGGACCATCAATGTTAAATTTTTTCTTATCAGAGAATAAAACCTTCTTCTACTTTTCTACGTTCCATGTTTGGTGCTTCTCAGCGAAGTTTAACCGAGCTGTTTCGTTGTATGGAAGGAGGCGTGGCCTTTAAAGACGTTTACGGTTTTTAAAGCCTTTTTCTCGAATATGCAGTTTTATTGTTCTTTAGCATGCATTCTGCGTTCGTAAGGGCCTTAATCTGGTTTGACGATCGGCTGGTGTCTTGCCGGACAACAAGTCGGATCCTCTTGCTCAACGTCGGCGAAATTTTCTTGGGCCGAACATTTGAAATTTTCGTTCCGTATCCCTCAAGGTCTTTTAAGAAATTTGAAACAGCAGTTTTACTACGCTCAATCTCACTAGCGATGGCGCGATGAGAGAGACCTTACTTTTGCAGCTCGGTAATTCTGCCAGTCTAAACTCTGTCAACTTTTCAGCCTTTTCCAAGTTTTAACCAAAGTAACACCAGAGGTGTAAATGAAAAATGTTGACAACACTAATGCTTGAATACAAATGACTAAATTTCGTTACGTGTTTACCGATTAATGCTTCGTTTCAGTAAAGTCTTAAACTTTAGACCAGCTAGTATTTGGGCTAATTTCACAGTGTTCACATTTTCCGTATTAAATGCTAAAAAAAATCATTTTTATTTTCCCTTTACTTATTTTAATCTTTCGTGTCTTTAATTACATCATTGGTTAGCCGTAAATTAGAGTAAAATTAGATCTAACAATAACTCTGCATAAAACAATATTATGAGCAGTCTAAAACGGATATATGGTTATAACACTCGACTCTCACTTTACGGGTTGGAGCTTCAAATCAGCATCTCTTCAACTATCGTTATGACTTGGCGGCTTCCTTCTAGTCTTTCATTGTTTGGTTTGAGCGATATTTAAACCATATCGTCAACGATATATGTTGTCACCAGAAGTGTCAATGAGGCTTCTCCCTCATACTTTCAAGGGATACATATAAATTAAGTCTAACATGAATATGGCATGTGTGGAGAGAAATAAGCTAGTGAAATGTTATCATATTAAAGGGTGCAAAACTAAAGGAGAGAGGATCCTAAAGATGCGACGTTTTATAAAATTCCTTGTAATTATATATGATAGTTCATAAAAACTTCACCCAATTATCACAAGCATAAAAACACAAGATCTATTTAGCATTTCAAAATATATATGCACATAATCAACAGTAGTAAAATACAACATGTAACTTTATTTATTTTCAACGGTGAAAAAATATTACTTCAGGACTAAACTGTTCACATCATACCAGTTATGCGTCTTTTGTTTAGATAAACACAGAATTGTCGAATTTTTATGAGTAAAATATTTAACAACAGAACATATCTATGTCATGACATTTTATATAGTTCTATTGTTACCCTCTTTTTTCTTTTTCCCTAGCAGAAACAAATACTTACTGAGAAACCAACTACTATCAAATAGTAATTTATAATACCGATAATTCTGACGTAGTAGTCACTCACTATACTATTAAGACTTAGTGGTACCAAAGAAGTTCCATAAGACTTATGGTACAAAATGAAAATAATTTCCTATAGTAAAATATATTAGTTGACGAAAAAACCTACTTTCTGTAGCATGATTAGATATTTTTATTCGGTTGACATCACAGACTGAACTTACTTTTATGTCTTAGCTCTTGTATTCTGTTTCGAGGAAAACAAATGTTCATTTAGCTTCTGTGAGCATTACAAAAAAACAATAACAAACGAATCTACACGTTATACTATTTTAAACTAACAGTGAGTTTATCAGTCGTAACACTCAAAATGTATTAAATTAAGCTTAACATGACTTCCAAATACTATGCAATTCCAAATGCTATTCCGAATGCGATTTTACTAGAGTTTGCTTTCACCTTGATAAAATATGTGTTGTCTTTTACATAGTTGAGCTTATTCAGAGTTTCATGGAAACAAATCTCGGAAAACCATAGCCTAAACTGTCTGGTTCTTTACTTGGCCGCTGAAAGTTTTTCAAGGAAGGGTCTGGCACGAAACTTTCGACAATGTGACGGGCGTTTTCTGGAGAGGCGGCAACTGATCAGGAAGTGTAAAAGAAACAGTGTGTGAAAAGGGCCAAGAAAGGATTGAATCATACCCTCCGGGCAAAATCTTTATATACACAGACAAGTGACTACCTTCTCTTGCTCCGTTGCCGTTCAGGAAAAGAGTTGCCATCAGTTTGTAACCATACTGGCTAATCTAAAACGGGGAACTACTTAACTCGTAGCTCTTTCTGGATTTGGCTTCTGATATCTTCTGGATATAATCACTAACCACCCATAGCAGAATATCAAATGTATTATTAAGTGTAAGGTCCTGAAACGCATTTCGAAGTGAAGTGATCTGGTGTTGTTGCTTCAAGGCAAAATCACTCATCAGGTCGACGTGAAGGTTGGTACTTGACTCCATGTGTAGCTCCAGAGCAAAACGTGAACCCTAACGTTAGAGAAAAAAAACACGTCACTTTATTTTTTTTTTTGTTAATACTAATTCAACATAAACAGTTTATATTAGTTTATCAATGAAAGTGGAGTTATTTCTGATGTTGTTTAGAACATGTATTCTGCACATTTAAACTTCATAAAATTTATTTTGGTTTTAATAAGGAATTTTTCATAAATCAGTTACGCAGATTTTGGAAATAATATTTTTCTTTTATATCACACAAGGATTTTTTACAAATCGGAAAGGAAAATAAAACACTTACTTAGATAAAAGTTTTTACAAAATAGAACAAAATATGTTTAGTCATTTGTACAACCTGAAGATGTGGCAGCGACGAATAAATAATATTGAAAAGAAAAATAATGTCAAAGTGCATGCACAAAACTATTCACAAATCACACGTCGTGGGTCCTTTTAATAGTTTATATACTACTGGTGTGTTTCTCGTGGGTTTATTTGTTTATTAATTTAGCTCAAAGCTACACGAGATCTGTCTGCGTTAGCTATCCCTAAGATAGCAGTGTAAGAAAAGAAAAAAAAGCAGTTAGTCATTACCACTCAACGCCAACTCCGGTACAACTCTATCTACCAACAAATAGTGGGATTGACCGTGCAATATAACACCTTCACGGCTAAAAGGCCAAGCATGTTTGGTGTGATAAGGATTAAACTCGCGACCCTGAGATTAGGAATAGCACACTAACTACCTGGACATGCCGGTACGTTTCTTGAGGGTTCTAGAACATTCTAGCAAAACAATAATAATAATAACATCTTACAAATTTAATTATTTGTGATAGTCTATTAAACGCCAAAATTTATGTTCATAATCTGTAATATAAGTTCAATACAGCAGATTTAAAAAAGATCCGATGATACAAAAAATATTGCAACTTTGTTTGTTTTGGAATTTCGCACAAAGCTACTCGAGGGTTATCTGTGCTAGCCGTCCCTAATTTAGCAGCAGTGTAAGACTAGAGGGAAGGCAGCTAGTCATTACCACCCACCGCCAACTTTTGTGCTACTCTTTTACCAATGAATAGTGGGATTGACCGTAACATTATAACGCCCCCACGGCTGAGAGGATGAGTATGTTTAGCGCGACTCGGATGCGAACCTGCGACCCTCAGATTACGAGCGCATGCCTT
The DNA here is from genome assembly GCF_004210375.1 of Tachypleus tridentatus. NCBI lineage: Eukaryota > Metazoa > Arthropoda > Merostomata > Xiphosura > Limulidae > Tachypleus > Tachypleus tridentatus. The sequence continues at coordinate 82,062,187 of NC_134837.1, forward strand.
AACGCGCTCGGCCATGCCAGGCTAATATTGTAATTATAAGTAATAAAAATCAACACAAACACATATGAACTAATATACAACACTAAAAGTTTCTACTTTTTTATAATGAGTTGATAAAAAATGACCGAAAAGTTAATATTTCATAGCATTTGTTTTGTTGTTTTTATTAATTTCTCTACAAAACTAGTTATTCCTAATTTAGAAGTGTAAGACTAGAGGGAAAGCAGCTATTCATCACCAACTACTCTTGGGCAACTCTTTTACCAACGAATAGTAGGATTGACTGTCACATTATAACTATTTCATAGTGCTGCGATTTAATTTGAATCTATTTTAACATTGTTAAATATTACTGAAACCTTTTTGCAAATGTGGTAAACGATGGTTCTCAGTTTTAAATTTAGAAAGACAATTTAAATAAACTACAAAAGCGAACAAACTAACAGTACATCAAAAATTGTGTAAAATCAAGGTCAAATACAGATAAAGGCTCAATTACATTTTTAGAAATATGGTCGTCTCATTCGCTATTAAAAATAATACTTTCAGTCTTGATTTAATTTCAAACATCGAATATGTGAAATAATAATATAATTTACTGTGTACCAAATCAAAAACAGAGGTCTGTAACTCCAGATGTATATATTTTGACTTTGTTTACTGCTCTTCAAAAATGTCTAAATTACCTGAAAGTCGGGCAGTTGTTTCTCCTGGAGTTAAAAATAATTCATTTGTTTCAATACATGTTCAATACTTCAGTTAGTTCATTTACGACTTTCAAAAGGATGCTCCAATAAACTTCACCTTGAACTTGCAACCCATATCTCTGAAAACACAATAAAGTGCTACAGATGGACAGTGGTAATTCAGATGGACTTTCATATCTTCTCTGGGGACCTTCGATGATTCACAGTGGTTAGGACATGGCATCTGGGACATTTGGTTGTGTGGTTCTGTAAATATAAATATCACAATGACACAAACATATCTCAGTATCTACCGTTTGTATCGTTAACAATGGTGTAATTATTATAAACATTCTTCCCAAAACTCATTGCAGTTTCACAACATTACAAAAAGCTGTTCCGTTGTAAAGCTACTTAACACGTTAAGCAACAAAAAACTTTACTTGTCCGTGAGATACTTTCTCTGGAACAAAGTTAAATAATCAGTGATGTCGAGAAAACCCACTTGTAGAAATATATATAAAAAAGTTTGGGTTGAGAAAATATTTTACATAGAAGGTCGAAACGTTGTTCGCTCTTCTATGTAAAATATTTTCTCAACCCAAACGAGCCGTTTTGCATATATAAAGTTAAATAATATTAAGTTCCTATCACAGTTAGTTGTGTACTTAAAGAGAAACTAAAGATCAACTAAACCATTACTGTAAAACTTTGTAAGAAATAGTTTCTTCGTGGGTTTTTTAAACCATTAGTACAGTTATTTAACTACTAATAAATATTAAAATTCATTATTTTTCAATTGAGTACCATCGCTTTATTTGTAGTTAAGCATCTGTCTGTGCTCTGCCTATCACGGATATAAAACACCGGTTTCTGGCGTTATAAGTCTGCAAACATATTGTTGTGCCACTGGGGATGGGGTGTTATTGTTGTTTTTGAATTTCGCGCAAAGCTACACGAGGGCTATCTTTGCCAGCCGTCCTCAATTTTAGCAGTTTAAGACAAGAGGGAAGAAAGATAGTCATCACCACCCACCGCCAAGGGTCTAGCGTCTTTAATGTGACGGTGATTTGAACCCGCAACCCTGAGATTGCAACTTGAGCGCCCTAACTACTTGGCCATGCCAGGTCACTAGGTAGCGGTGCATTCGTTGTTAACAATACTTTCGGCCTCTGACAGTCAATCTTTCCCCTTCTTAAATTTAATTCGTTAGTCAGCAAACAGTTTTTTTTACTCGTACTTTATGATACTATATAATACTTCAATCCAAAATCAGAGATTGTTGAGATGTAAAAACACATTGTCGACCAAATACTACTTTTTCCTAGAATCGGAGTGTATTGAGACGTAAAAAACACACTGTTAGCTACACAGTACTCCTATATAGAATCAGAAATTATTGATATGTAAAAATAGTTGCGAGCTATACAATTCTCTAGTTGAGATTAATATGTAATTCAAATGACAAGAAAATAGCTGCCAAACGTGGAAAGCCTTTCAAATTAAAACTGCTATTCTTTGTAGATAACAGGAATTTTATATGAATTTATTATGAACACTTTAGTTTCTACTTTATTAATATAATACCTGGAAAATAAAATGAATATGTGTTTGTCTGTTGACACAAAATACATCTTAATTTAAGCTTTTCTTTAAAAAATAAAACATAATTATCGGACACATATGATAATAAAATATAATACTCAGACAGAGACCACAGCCCTACACTGTAGAGAAGGTTCAATTTTCAAATGTTTCATCAATTAAAACAATGAAATATTTCTTACGAATCAGTGAAACAATTTGTGTTTCAATAAGAAAACATTTTCAAGTTAATAGGTTTTAATTTTAAATATTTAAAAGTGCAACTTTTTTATGTAACAGAAATGTTTCTCAATTTAATATATTCCAGCGGCGTAGTTGAGTAATTTGAAGGATATTTTACTTGGGCAATTTTCGTTTAACCCTTAATATCTACGATGTCACTGTCTGCCCTCGACTACCGAATGAAATACTTTACTTAGAAATTTAACAATAAGATTTATATTAGTTATCCTTTACAGTCGATTTCTCTTAAAATTTAGAATTTAAATCATAAATTTGCCAGATCAAAATTAAGTAAATGAAAATTAATTGCGTGGTGTAAAACGTGATGCGACAGCTAATCGGATTGTTGTAGGCCTACGTAAGTAGGTTCGAAATTTTCATCTGAAAGAAACTTATTTGTGAGTACAAAAAATGGATCGACATAAATAATGCAGAACTACAAAGTGCCATGTTATTTTAATAACATTAATACACACAAAAATAATTTAATGACAAGTTTAGTAAATGTTCTAGACCACAAAGAATTTTTTTTTAATCTAACCTGTAATGTATCATAAACAAACTTATTCTGGCAATATCGACACGCCACCAGCCTCTTGGCGCATTCATTCAATTGGTGAGTAGTAACAAATCTTCGCAGAATCTTTAGTTCACATTTATTCTCACAAAATACTGGCTCATACTGGCAGCTACTCGTGTGGTCCTAAAAGATCAGTTATCAAGAAATATGTTTCATTATTGAGTTGCTGTCACGTTTGTTGTAATCACAGATAATTTCTCATATACTTGTTACGATCTTACGGATAATAAAGGTTAAAACAAAACATTCTTAAAAAACTGTTTATATTAAAAGCAAACCAGGGGTGTCCAATTACCTCATCACTTAATATAAAATAGGTAGTATGTAAATTATTTTTCCTGCTTAGGTGATCTAGAGTCTAATATATGTAAGAAAAATAGAACAAACTTTCAACTTGGAAATAGCCGGCAGGGCCAAGCGTGTTAAGGCGTGCGACTCGTCATCTGAGGGTCACGGGTTCGCATCCGCGTCGCGTCAAACATGTTCGCCCTTTCAGCCGTGGGGGCGTTATAATGTGACGGTCAATCCCACTATTCGTTGGTAAAAAAATAGACCAAGAGTTGGCGGTGGTGATGACAAGCTGCCTTTCCTCGAGTCTTATACCGCTAAATTAGGGATGACTAGCACAGATAGCCCTCGAGTAGCTTTGTGCAAAATTCCAAAACAAACAAACAACTTGGAAATAAATTAAGCCTATTTATTTTGGATTACACTAGTATTTCCATTTGCAATACTGTTTAGTTATTAATTTGTTATTTTTTACTTACATAAACATTAGTTTTTGCTGTATTATGTGTTCTGTTACCAGGCTCCAGAGGCGTCACCAAGTGCGTAAAAGATTCGTAGCTCCGTTAAATGAGTTTTCATCAGTTACAAGACGTTGTTATGAAGAATTATTTAAAACTTACTGTTGTCACATTTCCGTCTTATAGAACTTCTTGGGTTATGAGTTTTATGCATACTTTATAGTCTATCCTGACTGAATCCCATACATTCAAGAGCAAACTTTAAATTTTAGTCCTAACTAAATTAGGTTTGGCTTGAATACATCAGACTAAAGAATGTCAGAATTAAAATGACAATGAGTTTGCAACGCATATTTCTAAAAGTGAAAACACAGAAAACATTACGGATCGCTAGTGTTCCTTCAAATGAGCTTCCATGTATTCTTCGAGGATTTTCAAATATTTGCAGTCGATATAATAGAGGTAACTTTTAAATAACCTAAAACACTCTACTCTACATCATCAATTCAAGAGACATAACAAATTTTCATGCTGTCCTAAGTACAATTACAAATATTATTGAAATGTATTTTCTAATTGACGTTTGAACAAAAACGTTATCTAGAAATATTAGGCAGAACTAATAGCTAGAACTAAAAAGAAAATAACAAAAATACTAATATTCTTATATTATCAGGTACTCTATATTATGGGATGCGTATTGCACGAGTCCCGTCTATTCTATAAGTTTATGGAAGATACTTGAGCGCAAGAAATACTAAAATTGAAGATTTTTCTAATAATTCCAGCTCCTCAAAATCATCAAGACCTATCGGCCAATTTTAACAAAACTTGTCATGCTGCGTCCGATAAATAGAAGGTGAAAAGAAAGAAGGCAGCACACACTATGGTTGTGTCAACATATGAACAATGTTGTTGATTTAGTCCCTGATAAAAAGTCTAATGTATTCAGAGAGGTATTTAGGCCTTTTGTGTTTGTTTCTTCTGAGTGTTTTTTTTACAAATGGGACTGCTAATTCTATACCCATACGTGTTCTACGTGATACTATGAGGACTCAATAATTGTTGTTATATTCAAGTTCTGCCATTGGTAAATTAGTTATTCGCCAGGGTATTGAGGATGGTTTTATTAACATTCCTCTCGTAACATTTATTTAACATCACACCTATTGAAAAACCAATTGTCGTTGGAGTAAGATCTACCCTGCCAATTCAGGGTTTATCAATGTTGAAGGGTAACAATTGACTGGGGGAAAGTCGTTTTAAAGAACCGGATGTGGTTATGAAGCTGATCACTGTTTCATTTGAGGATAATGTTTTTGGAAAGAATCCAGAAGTGTTTCCCTCGTGAGCTGTGACTCAAACTTAGGCAAAGAAATCAAGTCAAAATGATATGTTAGACACGTGTTCAGAAGAAGACATGATAGATTTATCTCAGACATTTGTGGGATCCGACGGGGATCTTATGAATAAGTAACTGTTCCTACTGATAATTCTTCGGTGAGTGAAAATGATAAACGTGAGGAATATGGTTCATCTGGTGAAGTTCTGTTTGCTAGATGTGTAAACTGTTTGTTTTTGAGTTCCATGTAAAAATACACGAGACCTATCTTCGCTATTAATCGGAAAACTATAGAAATTTGACCAGGAATGTTTACAGATTTCAAACAAACTGTTTAACTTCAATGTATTAACATCGGACGATAGTATTTCTACGGGTAAATTGAATATTTCTTTCGGATAAAAGTCGGCGGTGTGAGGCCAATCAAGCTAGCTTGCTTAAGGGAGGTGTCACAATATCAACTCAGAATTAATTTGCTTGTCGTGAACCGAGATCGTCAATAAAATATTCAGTTCTATACCAGTTATAAGACTCAGTATTGTTCGTAAGTTTGTACAACTCTTGTAAATAAACCATCATTTATAAAAACTGTTACTAATAACCCTTACAATAAACTGTATTGTGTTTTTGTTTATATATTAAAACATGTTTGTGTTGGAAAAGAAATCTGTGTGTGTAAATATTGTTGGCAACTATCATAAGTTTAATACATATTAACATTTATTAACTTCTGAATTAAAATTAAATTTCCGGTTATTTGAAATCGTAATACGTAACGTACGTAACATAATAAATCTGAGACTTGTCCGTATCATAAATGGTTATATACAACAATGGAACCTTAAACACCATAAGTTTAGTTATCTGGTAAAAAAAATATCATTTAGCGTTTTGCTAATTCGGATCTCTATTTTTAACAATATTGTGTTTTGTTTGTTTGGAAATTTCGCACAAAGCTACTCGAGGGCTATCTGTGCTAGCCGTCCCTAATTTAGCAGTGTAAGACTAGAGGGAAGGCAGCTAGTCATCACCACCCACCGCCAACTCTTGGGCTACTCTTTACCAACGAATAGTGGGATTGACCGTCACATTATACACCCCGACGGCTGGGAGGGCGAGCATGTTTAGCGCGACGCGGGCGCGAACCCGCAACCCTCGGATTACGAGTTGCACGCCTTACGCGCTAGGCCATGCCGGGCCTGCGCACAATATTGTGTACTTGAAAATTCAGAGCGGGTAACATTTCTAAGCCAACTGAAATAATTAGTGGATATAAAACAAACTATCTACTTATATCAAAAATTAAAAGAAATAAAAGAAAGTAAGTTTGTTTAAAAAAAATACATATCTACACAATTAGCTATATACACAGTGTCCACCACTGTTATCGAAATTAAATTTTTAGCGTTAGAGGTTTACAAAACTAGATTACCTCAGAAAAAAATCTGCCTCCTTAACCCATGTTTCGTGCCTTAACCCACCTGGTCATGCCGGGCCTGACTTATACTGGAACTGTGGGGTACAATCGATCTTTTGAATCATAAAGTTGATGATTTATGAAGACATCTTTGTAAGTTAAACATGTTAAAGTTGTTGTAATCAAAAATGGCTTAAGGCTTAACAACGATATTTCGCATGAAATGTAAAAAAAAAAAAAATGACTTTATAAGATGGGTTGTTTTAGCATAAACACTTTCTGAACTGACTAACTAAACATTTCTTGTATATTGTCAACAGAACAACTTACTCTTGGTTTTTTATCTGCAGTACAAATGAAGGTATAATATTTAACTTGCATAATTAATCCTCCGTTTCTACACTCTTGATATTGTTACCGTGGTGAAAAACAGTCGAATATCATGTAGCTACTTCAGTCAAAATTTACAAAGTGCTTGAAAACAGTTCAATTTAATAAGTTCAAATAAGAACTTGCCGTAGAATGTGCTACACAGGAATACTGTTTCTGACTTTATTTCATTATTTCTTTGCACTTGGGATACTATCTACTCATTTTGTTTTTGACGTTTGTACTTGTGCCATAATAATATGTATATGGATTTAAAAAAAAAAGGATTTATTGTAACTGGTAAGAGATTTTAGAGCTCTTGCGTTGCTAATACGACTACATCATATCTTTGTCTCACTAAGCGATGTTGAAACGCCAAAACTTACGTAGCATTGAAGTCCTTTATTTCTGGATGAGATGTTTTGAGAAACTAATGTAACTACTTCAACCCTGCTCTTGGAATATGCAAAAGCGGAATTGACAAAGATGCAGCCAATCACAACAGTTTGAACTCAGAACGTTAAGTGCACTTAGTAAGTGCTCTACGAGCTAGGTCCGACTATGTAACACAAATTTTGTTCTTGGATAATATGTGTTATTTCTTAATTGCTTATGTTGTAAAAGTGCAGAAAATGGCCATTATTCCCCTTCAAACTTTACTTTTGTGACCTGGATAATAAAATTTAGAAATTAACCTATTTTCTTTGTAAAAACGGGCAAATTTGCACATTTTCATTTACATAAGGTCTGAATAAAGCAACATAGGAATCAAGATTTACATGTATTTATACTGAAGTATTACAAAAAGGACCAAAAATATTTAGAAGTAAGTAGAGTTTCGAGATTTACGACTGTAACGTAAATCACTTTCACGTATCAGCTTCCAAATATAGTCTCTTATCATATGTTCGTTATAAGCTCCTTGGTAGCGGCGTTCAAAGTCCAGTATGTCTTGGTGAAAGCGCTCGTCTTCCTCTTTTAGGTGCAACTGAATGAGCCAGGGAAGAGATGGATAGTTATTCCAATTATGGAGAAGCACAGTTTTCAAGCTTGTGGATGACCTATCGATGCAGATGCGCCATTTGTTAGGGTTACAGGCAATTCCAATTGCCTCGCACAAATCGTATACATTGTAACAGAAGCAGAGCCCATCTTCACGAGTGAAGAAGCTTGAAAAATGTCGGTGTCCTGCGACTTTCATCTAAAATAGCCACTCCTTAAGCCTAGGTGTCAAAAGCTTGGCATTCGACTTTGTTACACCAAAATCTGTGATCAAATCATTGGGTCTCTTTGGTTGGGATAGCATGTGATTTTCTCACCAGCTGCACCTTTGAAATTGTAATCAGGATCTTCAACGTCTACCTACTCTTCTAATTTGCTGTTTTTTTTCCAAGGATGCTGCTTTCTCTCTGGCGGAGTGGGTACTGGGTGCTCAGGGCAGTGTAACAGTAGGGCGATGGATGATGGAAGGTCCGGAAGTATGATAGCAGATGCATTCTTGCCAAATCGACGTCTGGAAGGGTTCACCACGCTGAAGTAGCAATTGCTTGAATAGTCAGTGGGTTTACGTCAAATTCTTGGAATAGCGATCTTCATTGCTCTCTTTTTCCCCTCTGTACCATCATGCAGAAGAGCAAAATACAATTGTTTTTATGAAGAATAAATTTATTTCATCCACAATTAATGTGTAACAAAATAAGTTATATGAGATATTTTTCTATACCATTGCAAATTTTTAAACATAAATTAAAATATATTTAAATTTTAGAATGTCTAAAATTTGTGTAATATAAAATCTTACCATTTAAGCAAGCAAAAATTGTCCGTTTTACCTTCTAGAGGTTTTCAGCAGTGCTCCAAAGTAAAATGAAGTGTCCAGGATTTGTCTTGATACCCGACAGGCAAGCAAAAATATGCCTTGGAGGTTTCACACATTTTAGAAGATTCTGCCACAGAGAACGTTTTCGCTTTTGTCTTCATAAATTGGCCACATGCATAATAGAATGTGTCTGGAGAATGCTTGCAGCTTCTTAATGTCATCTCTTATAAAATCAGATAGGTCTATGTGTTCACTTAGGGAGCTATAACTAAACTGAAGTGGTGGGCCCCTGTCTATATATATTACTATTGAAAGTTCTAGAAAATTCGAAAAGGTTCTTGAAATTTCTCGTAAGTTCTACAACATCCTAGAAAGCTCTTGAAAATTTTTGTAAGTTCTACAAATTCTCTATCGGCTACTCAGCACTGAATCTACCTTAAATGTTCTGGAAAATGGGTAAATTTGAAACTTTTATTACCCACGTCACAAAGGTAAAGTTTGAAAAGTAAAATAGAGAAGAATAGGTATTTTCCATATACTTGAGGCATAAGCAATTGGGAAATAACACTTTCAGCCCAGGAACATAAAAAGTAAAAATTTTGTTGCATATATAATTATAATTCTCCTTTCACCAATTGCGAGCGATATTAAGATTCGAAGCTTGAAGAACAAAATAAAACTGAACATTGATTAATTGGTGAAAGTCACCTGTTTATGATGTTTTGACATCTATTAACCAATCATTTAAAACATTTTTACACGTTTCTTGATAAATAATTGAAAATATATCAACACGCATTTTGACCAATCAGTTGGAATGTTTTCGCGAAGCTTTTGACCAATTATTGGAAATGTTTTAACACACCCTTTAACTATTTTATTAAAATATTTTTGTTTGCCTCTTGGCCAGTCATCTGAAAAGCTGTTGTTAACCTATTATTCATTTGGAACATTTTTTGCAAACTTCTTAAATTTTTAACATAACATCTTGAAAATGTTTTGATGTGAAGTTCCTAGGTTTTCTCAATGATTTCTTTTTTACCTCATATTTAAAGTAAAAAATAAAATTACTAAGCCTAGAAGTGAATTCTTTTTCTCACCAGGCCTTATCTGTAATATTTTAAGTTTGTCCATCCACTTACAACCCTTCATATGGCGTATACAGTAAACAAGCGAACCCATCACAGTATCCTCTGTGTTTGGATCTGGGTACACCTGGAATGTAAATTAATATAACATTTTAACTCTAATTCACTATTAGCTGCAGAAGAAAAAACAACCAAAAAACATAGTCACATCTGAAGAAAAGGACCTTGTAGTATTCTTGTATCAAATTATTTATATGTTTTCTGTTGTTGTTTGAGAGACGAAGGGTAATCTGGTTTAGAGACGAAAAAGAAAACTTCAAGGTGTTTTATTGTGACCTTTAGTGACCTATTTGAATTAAAGTTTCTAAACGATTCTCGCATCCCGAAATAATGAACTGAAAAGATATGATACAGAGTTTAAAGTAATAAATAATAAGATTATATGGGCTTAAAATTAAAGTTTGATCTTATGTAGGAAATATACACAACTGTCATTAATTTAAAATCTAAATTCCTCTAGTTACAGAGATACGACTGAACAAAGACGAAAAAGTTTTTTAAGAAGGTACAACTATATAAACAAAGTCGACAAATGACGTGATATTAAAGTAGTTATACTAATATAGAACAACGAGTTAAGAATAATATCTACAGTTAACTGCAGCCAGAAGGAAAGTTTGTTGTAACATTACCCATCATTACCGAAAGTTTGCTACTGTCTTTCCAGAACACATATATCACTGATCTCCAAAACTGAAGGTACACTGAAGATACAAGATTAAAATAGAACACAATCAAGTGGCTCGTGTAGCCAATTCAAATTGCATTTCATGGTTCACACTCTGATTATACAACGTATGGTATAAGTTTGGAAATAGGAGGCGTAAAAACCATCTGAAATAGCTGGTAAGTACAAGCAACGGGAGATAAAAGTTGAATAGTGTTAAAAAATAACAACAGATCTGTATATAAATACACAAAGCAGTTAAAAAGTTATCTAATTGAATCATGTTCATCAGTTAATAACATTCCAGAAAAAAATTAAAAAGAAAGAAAGAATAATGATTATTTATAATAATGAATATTATCAGATAGGAACAAAACCTGAGAGCTGAGTGATGACGTAAACAGAAACCATCGATCAATTAATAGTTTTATCCGAATTTGCAGTCAGATGAACACTTTGCTGGATCTCTAAGTCACGTGATAGATAAAATATAAATGAAATTGAAATAGAAATTAAATTATCTTTCACATTAGGCCAGTCATAAAGTTTGTTTTGTGTCATCTGTCTTTTACATTCATATTATATTTCAGGTAAAGAGAGAAAGTTTTCCTCTAAGATACTTTAGCTGTCGCCACAGGAAACCTTAACAAGTATACAAAAATAATTTTGTTACTAAATGATAGAAATTAGCTTCAACACTGTGTATAACAAGAAAACTGTTTCGTTGAGGGTTAATCGCATTTTACAAAAAGGACATTTTACATCTTATGCTGGCCTGGCATGGCCAAGCGCGTAAGGCGTGCGACTCGTAATCTGAGGGTCGCGGGTTCGCGCCCGCGTCGCGCTAAACACGCTCGCCCTCTCAGCCGTGGGGGCGTTATAATGTTACGGTCAATCCCACTATTCGTTGGTAAAAGAGTAGCCCAAGAGTTGGCAGTGGGTGGTGATGACTAGCTGCCTTCCCTCTAGTCTTACACTACTAAATTAGGGACGGCTAGCACAGATAGCCCTCGAGTAGCTTTGTGCGAAATTTCAAAACAAACAAACACTCATGCTGCTCCTGAAACTTTTATTCCATCGTCGATTTAGTCTGATTACTATGGTCATGCGAAGCTACTTTAAACCACACAACTTGAAGAAACGATCCATGGACGTCAACCCACAAAGCCACGACTTAGCCGGTTAAATGCACAATATGTCATTGTATTTTCGCGGGGAGGTATCACAGGTACTTGTGATTCTAGTTTCTCTGCCATCCTTCTCGTGAAAATAATGACTGATACAGAGATATAACTGAAACTATTGTACGTTTATAAGCTTCTAATCCTGGCTTATTCACTCTTTAAATGTACCATGAGATGTGCCCACCTTTATCGCAATGATTTGTTTTAGGTCAAAAGCTTCTTTTTTGTATCCACAGCCTACACTTTACAGGTGAGGATGTTTGGATCACATTGTAGTTTTGAAGCCCTGTATGCCATTGTTCTAAACGCTCTGTTGTAAGAAATCCTCTACTCTCATAGAAAACACTGAAGGTTATCTTTTTCGAAATGTTGTGTATTTGGCTCTACATGGTTTAACATTCTCTTGATGCAAACCTTCTTCCTGGTAGAGACGTGTCATATAAACCCTCAATGATAAAGTGACCTATTAAAACATTGAACTATCGTATGGACCGGAATATGTCATGAACCAAATATCTAGGCTTTTAAAAGGTCCCTTGTTTTAGCTCTCATCTGTAGCTGCGTGCTACTAATTGAACTTATATCACTAGTAATTTTAAGGCGAAGTTAGTCCTCAAGTATCAAAACACCTCCGCATAAATAGCCAATTAACGTAGAAACGGTAGTAAATTGTAGTCTCAAACTGTTTGATTTAACTCCTGGAGAATTATTTTAGTGAACGTATTTTCTTATAGCAAAGCCACAACAGGCTATCTGTTGCGTCCACCGAAGAAAATTGAACCCCTGATTTTAGCCTAATAATTTTAGCCTAACATGATTGACAAGTAACTACACTCACTTTTTATTAAAACTAGTTACATTCAATGACATAGCATTGTAAATAGGATAGACTGGTCGGTGTGTATCTGTTTGATTTGTTTTAGCGCAAAGCTGCAAAATACTCTGCCTTTACTGTATCCGTGGCATGTGTGGAACCTCGAATAATAGCGTCATAAGCTTTTAAGCTTTAGTTAAACCCCAAAAGGCAAACTGATATACAAATCTACTACAAATATAATTAACAAAGGCATGGAAAATAAAAATACCGATATATATGACAAGTAGAAAGAAAGAGAAAAACAAATAAAAATATTTTATCACAGAAATAAGATTTGATTGACAGGACATTCTTTTCTTCAGGTATAACAGCCTACGACAATTGTTACGATGCTAGTACTTTAAATGTTTATAATCATATAAACAGAAGCAAGCAAATAGCTTTTCTGAGATGTCTCCGGATTTACAAAGCTAAAATAAGGGGTTCGAGTCCTTTTGGTTGGCTGAGCAGGTAGCCCGATGTGGCTTTGCTATAAGAAAAACACCCACACTCACACACGGTTTTCTATTTAGTGCTAGTAGTTTAAAGTTGTCACAACTTTTAAAGTCAGTTATAATCATATGAAGAGAAGCAAGCCATTAGCTTTTCCAAGTCATTATATAAGGCCCAGGGATAAGACTTCTAATTTTTATGAACTCTTTACGTTTCGCTCTTTCTGCACCGTATATTGAAAATATTTAATAACATTCAGTCGATCCAATCGATGCCGTTATCAAAGAGCCATTATTTCCCTTATCTCAACCCATTTCCATGATGCACTGTTTTCTCTCGAGATTTCAGAGTTATACAGTTCTTCAAAAAGTAGAAAAAATGTTTCCATGAATGTAGTGGATGAGACACTTACGCTTTAAACAACAGCAGTAAGACGGGCCGCCATTGATTGAGCTGTGAACCTCCTGTTGCTGCAAGTTTCATAATTTAGAGATTGCTAATGATGATACTGAACTGTAGAACCTCTCTTCCCAAACGCAAGCTAGCTCATAATATACGAATCGCTACTTCGTTTGCTCATAAATGCTATTTTTGTCTTCCGCTAGGTGACACTTTGCATTACCACTGTAAGCAACTGTACATTTGACACTGTGAAAACTTAATGTAACTTGACACTTTCCATTACCACTATAATCAGCTGTACATTTGACACAACTCTACCGCAGTGCTCAGGTAATTTGTAAGTGAGCTGTGCTTAAGGTTCTAACACACTGTATTATAAGTAGTCAATGGTTTCTAACTGCTCATGTTTTGACAGGCTTAACCGATTTTATTTTCTTAATTGTATTTTCCAGTTACCAGTAAGATAAAACAGGTGTCTCTTTGGTTAGTATTTGCTAGAGTGCTTGTGAATTTGCTAATATAAGTTGCTGTCTTTGTGTGTTTTTCTTACAGCCACGCGATAAGGGGCTATCTGCTGTTTTTTTCGAGGGGAATCCAAACTCTAATTTTCGTTTTTGTAAATCCGGAAATTGACATCTGTCGTATTATATTAGTATAGTGTCTTATTTATTCAGTCCTTTAATTCATTGTTTGAACCAATTTTAAATACAAAATTGCGTTTCTGCATGTTTTCCTTATGTGACCTTTTTTACCACAAACTCTTATATTTATCACTTCCACCCCTCTTCTCCCAAGTATTACACTTACAACTATAAAGGTAAAAACAATTAATTTTTAATTCATAATTAAAGTCTTTTAGTTGTATTGTATGTGCAAGCCAAAGTAGAATAATTTCACATACTACAGTCCTGTTTATTACGTTAGAATGTAGAAGTGGTTTCCAACCTGGGTTCCCCGAACCCCTGGGTGTTCTCGAGGGTAATATTGGAAGGTCGTAGGATGTTGTCTTTAATTATATAATGCATGGACAGACACAGAATAATAACACATAAGAAGCTTAGACTGGTTAATTATTAACTTATATAAAACAATTTGTAAGGAAGAGGGAATCTTTCAATAACGTCATTAGGTGGTTAGGGCGTTCGACGCTGTGGTTTCGTTCAATTCTTTATATTAGGTGGATGGCACGGTATAATATCTCGACAATCTTCATGTTAAAAGTTCAGTATTAGAAATGTAAGCAGAAAACATAGAATATAATCAACTTATTGTTTATAGCATATCGATGTTTAAATCATTTCAACATAGCAAATATTGTTTTCAAGACGGATAACGTTTTTGCTTTAAATAAAACTTCGTCCCTAAATCTTGGAAAAAAAAATGTTAACAGCGTTATCTGTTGTTGGAGTACTTATTTGTTTTGTTTGTTTGGAAATTTCGCACAAAGCTACTCGAGGGCTATCTGTGCTAGCCGTCCCTAATTTAGCAGTGTAAGACTAGAGGGAAGGCAGCTAGTCATCACCACCCACCGCCAACTCTTGGGCTACTCTTTACCAACGAATAGTGGGATTGACCGTCACATTATACACCCCGACGGCTGGGAGGGCGAGCATGTTTAGCGCGACGCGGGCGCGAACCCGCGACCCTCGGATTACGAGTCGCACGCCTTACGCGCTAGGCCATGCCGGGCCCTTATTTGTTAACAAATATGATTTATCACTGAAATAATTTCTTTTTCTAATTCTTTATTTACCACAGAGGTTGTTCTCCCAATAGTCAATAGTTATTGGAACACAATTATTCTATTAGGTATTTTTCCGTGAAATAAAGACTACTTTAATAGTTATCCTTATCTGAGGAGATGTTCGCGTGTATTATTGTTATTATTTTTACTTATTTCTTGTTTTCGCATTGCCATATTATGTAGATTCATATCAAACCACCATCAATGGATTATTTGAATATATTCTGATGTCTTCCCCTGTTAGAGAACAGTATGAGCTAAAGGTTAACCTGCTAAACTGTAAGTCTATTGATCTAAGATTCGAACAATGATGAGCAGCTGAAAATAAATACTCTTCTCTTTCAACAGTGGAAGAGTTAGACTGTGAAACCTGTATCCAGTGGTTTACAGGGGCTTAAAAAGAAATAGCTTAATTTAACGTTGCGAGTTCACATAACCAAGAAAAAAGTGAGCATTCACTACATAATTACTCTCGAAAATCAAAATTGTTTGGTTTGTTTTTAAATTTAGCGCAGAACCACATGAGGATTCTCTGTGCGGACGGTCCTTAATTTTGGAATGAGAGAGAAGGCAGCTGGTCAACGCGATCCACCACCAAAAGAAAGTGGAATGTATTGAAACTTTATTACGCCCCCACGGCTGAAATAGAAAGGAAATTAAGTGATATGTGGATTTGAACCCGCAAATTACGAGTGACACACCCTAACCACCAGGAATGAAATAGACACAAACATAAAGCAAAGTGAACAGATTCACAAAACACTCTGGACTCAGACATATTACTAATGGTAATAAAAGTAAAATCAAATTTCCAAGTTCAGTGCTTTTGTTGGCGACATTGTCAGTACTTCTACTGTCGTCCAACTTGCTTTTAAAATCAATTTTTATGTTAATCACCATCAAATGTTATTAGCGTTAGTGAACTTCTGACACTTGTTTTGTTGTGTTAAGCTTCCAGAAGCTTTGTTCAAAATATTCATAGGAAACGGAATAATTAACCACTAAATTATATGCCATAAAAGTGAGTTCTAAAGCATTTTTAGAACTCACTTTTATGTAAGCAAAAAACCTAATTCTGATGTAACCATGACCATAACCATAGGAT
>NC_134837.1:82087080-82169917 GCF_004210375.1 Tachypleus tridentatus
TAGAAAACTTAAGAAAACAAGGAATTAGGTTTCCCCATTGTTGTATTATATCAAAGCTATATTTATATTTTCTCATTAACAGTGAATTTTTGCTAAGAAATTGATTGCTTTAACTTATTATATTAATATTATATTATTATTGCAGGTTATATTTATGCAGGTTATGGTGACTCAAGAAGGCACATACCAATCTAACACAACCCTTGAGTGAGGGGTAATGCTACTTCTCTTCGTTAACTTCTTTGTCTTTTGCTTCTTGAAATATCTCATGACCGTCTCATTATTATAATGCCCCCACTGCTAAAAGAACAAGCATCTTTGGTGTGACGGGTATTCGAAACTTCGACCTTCAGATTACGAGTAGAATGTGTAAACATCCTGGCCATGACGGGTCTGTATTATTTTATCTTGAATTTTTGCTAACACATGATTCAGTATAATTTCAGCTATGAAAAAATTACGTGAGTTGTTGTTATTTTGAGTTAAGCACAAATCTGCACAATGGGCTATCTGTGCTCTGCCCACCACTGGTATCGAAACCCGGTGCTTAGCGTTGCAAGTCTGCAGACATTCCGCTGAGCCACTGGGGGGGCAATTGCATGAGACTAGACTAGCTTTACCGTCAAGAGAAGTGTATCTGTGTATCAACGTAAAATTAATTCGCTCTCCATAGCATGAACGTCAATAAAAGATTCAGTTCCAGACCTGATAGAAGACTCTGTATCGTTTGTAAAACTCCCGTATATACACCATTATTTTCAGTAACCATTATTATAAATTGTACACTTATTTGTTTATTTTTGTCAAGAAAGGAAATTGTGTTTATCAACCTTGTTGGCAAATGTAATAAATCATAGCAAAATTCAGTTAACTTTTAAATTAAAATAACATAATGAATCGGGGTCTCGTCCGAGTTAAATTGTGATACGTAACAATGTGTTATACTCGATACTAAGATTTTTCATAAATATACTCAAATAACAAGTATATTAGGCAATGATTAAAGGGAGGTTGATATATGAAACCTACATAACACCGGTATACATAATTGCTAGGGTGAAAAGATGAGTTATGTTTCTCTAACAGTTTCAAAATCTATGTGAGGATTGTTTGTTTGTTTTGGTTTTTCGCCCTAAGCTACACGAGGGCTATCGGCGCTAGCCGTTCCTAAATTAGCAGTATAAGACTAGGGGGAAGGCAGCTAGTCGTCACCCCCGCTAACTCTTGGGGTACTCTTTTACCAACGTATAATCACAGTATAACGCCTCCACGGCTGAAATGGGGGGCATGTTTTGTGAGACCGTGTATGAAAGACAGTCATGTATTTTATAACCTAATTGTTTCACTATTAGTGATATTTCAGTTCTAAAAATGAATACTCAATTTATGGTTTCTAATTAAATAGAAAGCGAACAAAAAGTGTATTCTAATGAAATTTTCCGTCATGTAACACGTGCAATACGAAATATTTGGGCAAGATCATAGTTAAATGGCCAGCATAAAGACAAATTAGTGAAACAATAACACTCGAACAGTTGCATGTTAATGTTAAATACGTGTCCTTTTAGGAAATGTAAGAGTTGATGAATTCATGAAAAGTTTTATTAGTATCGGTTTTAGAACAAGATTAAACCCAGCCATTGATCACATGCTGAGACATCTATGGTGAACTTATTATGTTTGAGAATCCACTTCGTAGACGTCAACGTTTCTGACGTCATATTCGCCAGTGCCATCTGGTGCCACTTATAAACATCATCGTCTTTGTTGATATCATCACATCACGCAAGCATCTTCTACGACAATTTACATAAATATAAAATCAACATCTCTACCCTTCCCTGAGATATCTAATCAGCATGTGAATCCAGTGTGAAGGGTAACTTACAGTATGCTGAATCTTTAGTATACAAAAAGCTATATAAACTTCAAAAGCTAGAATCTAAAAAATTGCATTTAGCAGAAGAAAGTATTACAGATCCTTTAAAATTATTTCAAATAAAGATATTTATTTTGATTGTTTAATTAATTTTATATTTTCACCCCATAAAATGGATTGTCATTACCTATTGCATGGCATAGGCAAACTAACTAAAACATACTAAATCCAGATATATATATAAATTGACAGAAATGCATTTCACTCAAAATAATGAAATGTTAGGAAGCTCAACAACATGAGAAAGCTTACCAAGCTGCTCTCTTACCTTTGAGGTAATATATTAAATTATAGATGAGTTGACAATAAATAGTTTAACTGTTTTAACCAGTAAGTGTTTCATAGTTGAAAATTAAACATTTTTTAAAATTTAGCTTTTTTCTTTCTCAAATCTTTATTCTTGAAAGATTAAAGCTCTGAAATTTTCTCTCCCAGATCTTTACCGTTTTCACATTGTGTTCAACTTTATCACACGAATGTCTTACAAATAACCTTACATCGTAACTATCTAATAACTGCTTGACCCTGTTCCTGAACTATCACTCCTATAGGGTACAGATAAAACTAAAGATGAAGGTTAACAGAGAAAATTGTACAAGTTGGTGTCAACTTGTGTTTGTTTCCCTGGATCGTATTTAGGTAGTCGAGTATTGTGCCAACAGTGTGGATGTCATTATACTTGCCATTGTCTTCATCTTCTGTTATTATTCTCTCTCTCGTTCTCGAATTCCAATAGTCATATGAGTTCGTTAAATGCATGTAGATGTCCAGGAGTTAAAGAAAACCGATGAAACCTCAGCAACGTATATGTAGTAGATAGTGTGAATATATACCACTAGGGATGTGTAGTTAGTGTTTAATGAAACCACTATATAAACTAGAATTTTTAGCATGGTGTACAAAACGTGAACTCAAAAAGAAAACCAGAGGAATGAATTTTTTAAGCATTTTATTAAAGGTATAGAAGGAACAATTGATAGTAGGAATTCTACAACTCTCATGTTAGTTTATTACACTCCTCTTAAACGACCTAAAAATCAAGTTTATTCAACCGTTTATTAGTTAATTTATTACCTTTACCCAGCGCAACCAAAGTGAACAAAGATAACAAATTACTAGAAGTTGTAAAAGCTCGACTCAAAATAAATAGATTAAAAATAAGAAAACTACAAAGAGAGTTCAATATAATGCCAAAGTGAGTAGAAATACAAAATACCAGTGATAAACCAGGATAAATATGAGTAACGAAACTTATAAATAAAAATCTATGATACCCAACACATGAATTGAATTATATTTAGTTTGAACCCAATATGTTCTGGCTTTGGTTGAATTCCATAGCCTATGTCTAAGTTTTTTTGTTTTTTTTTGCTTCGTGGTTCGTCTCGATATTTTGATCAGTTGAAAAGTATCTTGCTTACAATAGTATGTAAAAAATTAAGTCAGATTGTAGATATTTTGACATACGAGAACTGGGTTCACTCCTTGTTAATACAATGTTAAATATCATAATTTGGTTTAATGTTAACAAATCATTATATGAAGTTAAGTACTTCGTTGGGAAGAAAAATTATATTGAATTGTAATGTTGACAAACCAGTGTATACTAATATACTATTTTACAAATTAGCGCATACTTTAAACTTCTTATAAGGCTAATTCTACAATATATGTTCAGTGGATTACTGAAACATGGTTATTAATACATCTAGGAACAACAAGAAACATGATTTGGAATGCATTGTGAAACTGAAACATTATATTAGGATATTAACAAATTCGTGATATTCAAATGTAATTTCATGAATTTTAAATTCGAGACTTAACCATGTTGTATTCTTTACCACCATAATGACAGAAGCTGAGTGTCTTGAAGCGTAAATATTTAGGAAACTAAAGTATTGTAATTGTATTCGAGTTCTACAATTTAAAATTACTCTCACTTTTTTGTTAGAGATTTCAGTGGAATATAAACAATAAAGAATTAGTTTTTTTTTTCATGCAGTAGTCAAAAGTTACATTTCAACACTATTAACTACAACTTCGGTTAACATAAAGAACCTTTTTAACATTATCAAACAAGTAGAATTTGAAAACCAATAAATTAAATAAATGATTTTAAAGTTTTAAAATTAAAGGTAAGTCCCTTTTTAATTTGGTTTAAATATAAGAAGATACCAAGGTTTTAGAAAAACAGGTACATCCAAAAGAAATGGAAATTGATACTGATATAAAGATCGCCAGAGCACCAAATACAGACATTAGGGTTATTGGGTTGCCTTTTATGAAAACTTGAATAAGGAAACTTAGCGGAATTGCTAATGAAAAAATTATACTCGCTGGTTTTGGACTGATTAGTTGTAACCCTCGATTTAAAGATAGCAGAACTACTACACCAAAAATTGCCAATAAAACCAAGTATAAATTGTTATTCGAACATTTCCAGAAATTTGTAGGTACACCTCTCATCATAAGTAACAAAGTCCAGGGAACTGTTGTGCACAGAACTGTGTAAAAAAGAGATCACAGTGTAATGTACTTTAGATAGAGAATTGCTACACACAAAAATGAAGGCATCAGACATGGCACCACATGTTGCAATCATGGCGCCAAAAAGTCTAGGTTTTGAAAACTCGTCTGCGTTATTTGTTTCGTCTGTAAACAAAAAGGCTGGTTTGTAAAGTAATACGATTCCAAACAAACACAACAAAACAGCGAGGACATCCGCAGGCTTACAACGATGCTTCAAGAAACAAATACTGAAGAGCATTGTATACAAAGGGCTAGAGAAATACAACGAAGCTGCATCTCCTATCGGCAGTAGAGTGTACGAGTAAGTCAGCAGCGACAAAGCTAAGGAGCCAAAAATACCACGAAGGAGTAAAATTAACATTGTTTTTCTGTCGTACAACATCCGTGAATTACTGAGTAGTACAACTGGCAACAACATAAAAAAGTCGGAAAAGATTGTTAAAGCCAATAATGTTCTCTATATTTATTCCGTCAATGAGTTGAACGACGAGGCCGTAGAACCCTTCTCCTGTAGCTGCTATCAAAAGACAACCAACTCCGATACAGTTCATTATAAGTGTTAGCACTTACAGGTGATAAAGATCTGAAAAATAAGTGAAATTATTGTTGAATATACACACCAGATCGTAATTTGCAAACTTACATAATTCCAATAGAAAATGTGTAAGAAGTCAACAAATAACATGTAACTGAATTTTATGAAATCGTATAAAAGTATTTACAGAAAAGATATTTAGACTTTGTCTTGTTGGCTTGGCTGTACAAGTGTTTAACACTTTAACCCTAATATATGTTGATTCTATAAAGCACGGACAATAAATCTGTATATATCTTTAAAGTATGCCCATCTCTATATAATATTGTTGTAACTTTATTCTTTCGTAGACAAGATCTTTTAAGTTATCTGACGAATCTAATTAGAAAAACAGATCAAGTAAATGACAGCATATTAATTTATTTCTTCTTTAAACCTTTTTCAGACTTCCTTTTATTTGCAAATGTTTGTTTGTTTTGAACGTCGCGCAAAGCTCCTCGAAGGCTACCTGCACTAGCCGTCCTTAATTTACCAATGTAAGACTAGAGGAAAGGCAGCTAGTCATCACCACCCACCGCCAACTCTTGGGCTACTCTTTTACCAACGCAAAGTGGGATTGACCGAAACTTTATAACACCTTTACGCCTGAAAGGGCCAGCCTGTTTGGTGCGACCGAAATTTGAACCCGCGACAGTCGGATTACGAGTCGAACGAGGTGTTTAGGACTAGCTTCATCATGTATCAGGTACCTATCTAGTTCGCATAGTAATTCCGTTTTCATCCAATTTTCGAACCCGCGACCCTCGGATTACAAGTCCAACGCCTTAACGTACGTGGCCATGCCTGGCGATTTGCGAATTACATTCACGATTAAATTGGGTGGACACTGAGTGATAAACCTTAACTAACATGAAAATAATTCTTCTCTCTTGAAACAACTCTACAATATTCTCAAATATTTCGTTATTATAATTTACTCTCGAATTTACGAGAAAACTTAACATCAAATCGCTTAGAACTTTACAGGTGTTTTAAGCCAAGCTTGTCAAACTTTTCGATTTCTTGGTCACGAATAAAACCTGCAACCACTTCCAGGAAACAACAAATTACAGACTGAAACTACAGCTCATAACAATGTCTACAAGGAACCTATTAGTAATTTTAAAAGTTGCAGGCTCAAAATATGAAGTATATTTTACATCAATATAAGATTCTATATAGGAATTAATTTGGACTAAACACATTCTTTATTTCGACAACACTGAAAAAGATGCCTAACAAGGAATCTACAATCGCAATAAACCTAATAATATTTACTTTGTCAATGAGAAACATAACTCTCAAATATTCCAAATCATATAATCTACAGGTAGTCTACATTTATAAGAATAATTTTCAATTTTGATTATAATATGTAGTAGCTATTTACAATGTAATAAATATAATTAAAACGATTTTTGAACCTTGATATTATCAACAGTTTACACATGTTCATTTTATTAATAATGTCGTATTTGCATCCCTTTTCTATCCAAATTTCACCTTTCACATATTACGTGGATATTCGCATATTATATTTCGCATATAATATTATATTATTCTCTTCCTCTTTCGGTGTTTGGGTAAAATATGTTCATACCCTGGAGGGTCAGGTTCTCTTTGACCTCTTCCTCCTCCCGTACTTATGTGGTCTTGCAGTATTGAAATTTGTGTTTATTCTATTTTTAGGTCAGTGTGAACTGAATATTATTCTGATACTCTTCAGAGCAATGTGCATGTATTGTGGTACATATATGGTTATTTTGCTCTACCAGCAGAATGTCAAGTTTGTTGGTGGCATTTTTTAATTAATTTTTATTATTTTTATTGGGCCCGGCATGGCCAAGCGTGTTAAGGCGTGCGAGTTGTAATCTGAGGGTCGCGGTTTCGCATCCCCGTCGCGCCAGACATGCTCGCTTTTTCAGCCGTGGGGGCGTTATAATGTGAAGGTCAATCCAATTATTCGTTGGTAAAAGAGTAGCCCAAGAGTTGGCGGTGGGTGGTGATGACTAGCAGCCTTCCCTTTAGTCTTACACTACTAAATTAGAGAAGGTTAGCACAAATAGCCCTCAAGTAGCTTTGTGCGAAATTCAAAAACAAACAAACAATTATTTTTATTTATTTATTTTTATGTATAAAATATAAATTGACTGGAGAGAGATGTTTAGGACCAGCTTTATCAGGTACCTATCTAGTTCGCATTGTAATTCGTTTTTCATCCAATTTTTATCGAAGTACGTTATTGTACTGTGTAGGAGTTTATCTGGTATGGTTAGTATGTTCGAATATTTGTGTATGAATTGAGGTGGTATAGTTCTTGGAACTCTGTATACTGTTGTGAGGAGTGTGTTTTGGATTGTTTGTAGTTTGGTTTTATTTATTTTATTGCTTACAGTTATCCATGCTTGAGCTGCATAATATATTACTGGTCTTATATAAGGTTTATTGATTTTTAGTATGTTGTCTGTAGATGCTCCACAGTTTTTACCAGTTAGACTCCTAGCATAGTTAGTTCTTCGCCAGACTTTATTTTTAATTTCGTTGATATGATTAATCCAAATTAATTTTGAATCGAAGGTTAGACCTTGAAATTATGCCGATGGGGCAGCCGGAAATAGTGTACCATTCATATATACTTCCGGCTGTTGTTTCTGTGTTTTGTCAATTTCGTAAAGACTAGAGTTGTGTTTTTGCTGTGTTTATTTTTATTCTATATTTTTGACAGTATTCGCTTATTCTGTTTAATTGTGGTTGTATGTTGGTAGCTGCTATTGTTGGTGTTGCGGCACTTTTCCAGACTGCCACATCATCAGCGAACTGTGAAGAGAATCCATGATTAGGATTCTTCAATGGCATATTGTTTACATACATGATGAAGAGTATAGGACTAACCACCCCAACCTGAGGGACACCAGCTTCTGGAGTAAAGTACTCAGAAAAGGTACCCTCAACATTCACTCTACCCTTTCTGTTTTCCAAAATGTTAAATAGCAAACGCATATTTCAACGCGGTAGTCCCATTTCAATCATTCGGAACCTTAGACCATCATGCCATACAGTGTCGAATGCTTTCTCGATATAAAGGAAGCAAGCGACAGTGCATTCTTTTTATTAAAGCTATTTATTATAGTTTTGGTTAATCTAATTAAGTGATCTGTCGTTTCTCTAAATTTTTTGAATCCATTTTGTTCTTTTGTTAATTTTGATGTCATCTCCAAGAATGTGGAGGGTCTATTACTGATTATTCTTTCGAGAATTTTGCCAAAACAGCTGGTCAGGCTGATTGGTCGGTAGCTATTAGGTTTATTTGATGGCTTTCCTTCCTTATGGAACATTGATATATTAGCGAGCTTCCAAGAAACTGGGTTGTATCCTGAGAATAGAGATAGATTAAAAAAGTGTTTTTAGGTGCTCAAACAATTTCGGAGTGCCCTTTTTTAGAAGGATGGCTTGTATTTCATCTTCACCTAGAGATTTAATTTTTATGTTTTTATTGCTTCAAGTAGTTCTTGTAGGGATATTTCTTTTGTTAGTAACGAGTTTTCATAATTTGTGACAGGTCTTGTGTTTGTCTCAGTTATGTTTATTTGAAAAATTGGTTCAAATTGTTTTTTATTGTTTAGTATATGGTTGGTGACTTTATTATAGTGCACTATTTCAGCAAGAAGGGGAATAATGAGATAAAAAAAGTTCAACCACAGCTGGTATTGTTTTAAGTGACAGAGCTGAATGTGAAAAGAATTTATCTTGAACAGTTAGCTAACTTAACCATGCAATTCATCGCCTGTTTCCTTTTGTATGGTAAACTATACAATATTTCCACTGTGTAAGTATTCATTAAACTCTCTCACATTTTCTCTCTTTTATATGAAAATACGATAAGAATATCGTTGTCGCAGTGGATATAACTGTTATTTCTTGGTCCTTCCCAACATATTAAGCACTACTATGTTTTATGTGGTATATGTTCTTGAAAAGTTTGCTATAATTAACTGGAGTACATAAAAATGTGTACAGGTGATATACGTGTGTAGTCTTACATACATATGTGAACAATATGTAAAGTCATTCACGAATCTTGCATAAACCAAATGGTGCACTTACACAATAAACAAGTATTAACCTCACGTTTACAGGAGAATTAAACTGTGCATGTCACAACATCTTGCAGCATTATATTAAAAGTTTAAAGTAAATAGTTTTCTTAGTAATGTATGTCAATGAACTTACCATCAATAATATATTGTGGTTCAAGTTTTTAAAATTATTTACAGTATAATTCCAAATTTCAAAAGAAATTATATAAATAAATTTACAATCATAACGTGTTTGCGTGACTTCATGAACTGCATTCCTAATTGTCCATTCTAATTTTTTTTATCATTCAGTGTTCTCATATTGCCCAACTACTTACAGAATTGTACTCTAGATATTTACCAACTACATTATCAATTACGAACCTTCGATATTTTTCCTTCATCAAAATATAACTTTGTCCCTGCCATCTTGGGTTTATGAGTGTACATCATAATTTACTTTCAAAACTTTTTTAATGAAACAAAGTTAGGAGAAAACACAGTGTAATTGTATATAATCCAAAAACTTGGAACAATTCAGTTCTAGTACTACAGTGTTCCAAATAAAACATTTGGTTGGTATGCCGTCAGAAAAATGTTTCAAAAACTGTTGACGTAATGCTTCTTCTTTCATTAGTATTGACTAACCTTTCTACAAACTTTTTATCACGAGAATTGTACCGATATACAGACCTGTTAAGAAATGTCATGTGTTGCTATTTTAAATAACGGGAATTTTAATTTGAGCTTAACAGTTAATTAAATGCTTATAAGTATCAAATGTATGTTATTGCCAACAAGCTTTGTACACACAATTTCCTTTTTAAACACAAATGTATTTTAATATACAAATAAAAATATTTATAATAACGGTTATTACTAACAATTATTACAAATGATTTTTTATATACAAGGATTTTACAAGCTTACAAACTATACCGAGTCTTATATCCTAGTCTAGAACAAGATCTTTTATCAAGGGTCCAGGTCTGCGACAAACAAATTAATTCTGAGTTGGTTTCATTACACTTCTCGTAACTTAACAATGTCTTTTCTCGGCTAGCCTCACACCTATTTCACACCTATTCTACCGAATATATTTAATGCCCTCGTAGAAACAGTGACGTTCGAAGTTATTCACTGAAGTTAAATGGTTTGTAATGTTCGAAATGTATATAAATGTTGCTGAACAAATTGTGTAGTTTTCCGATTAACAGACGTTAATCAAAAATATATTTTCCTTGGCCTATAGCGTACTGACTGCAGCTGTCCAATAATAATTCTCTTTTTTGTCTCTCTTAGGCCTAGCATTGCCAGGTGGATTAGGGCACTTGAATCGTAATCCGAGGATCGCGGGTTTGAATCTTCGTCACACTAAAGATGCTTGACCTTTCAGCCGTGGGGGCGTTATAATGTTACGATCATTTCCACTATTTGTTTGTTAAGAGAAATCTTCAATCTAGCATTACACTGCTAAATTAGATACGGCTAGCGCAGATAGCCTTCGAGTAGCTTTGCACAAAATTCAAAACAAAACAAACAGTCTTGTCTTATACAACTAAATTAGGGACGGCTAGCGCAAATAGACCTCGTGTCGCTTTGGACAAACAAACATCAATAAATTATTCACAAACATATTTTAGTTTATAAATTACTAATTTATATATTCTAGCTTAGTATTTTATGATAAATAAAATTTATGTAGAAACTATATCTGTGAAGAATTTTAACAAGTTGTTTTTTGTTGCAATATTAAGTATTATGTATAATCATATACGTATGTCTCCGGATTTACAACGCTAAAATCAGGGGTTCGATTCCCCTCGGTTGGCTGAGCAGATAGCCTTTGTGGCTTTGCTAAAAAAGAAAAACACACAAAACACATTTTGTTTTCACAAAATTATCTTCCACATTAAACTATACATTCTGTCACCTCTTCCTTTATTGACATCCTAGCAAAACGTCCACTAGAGGAGTGACATGAAACACTTGTCTTAACTCCGGTCACTTTTCTTCCTCTATTATCTTTATTACGTCCAATAATAGTTATGTTTATTTCTTTATGATACAATATATTTTTATCCTTCAATTCTTCTTTAGTATCATATAAGTTGCTTTACAGTATCGGTAGTCAACTTAGTTTGTTTTCAATCATAAGCTTATAAATTCATAATCAGCCTTTCTTTGTCAACAAATTAGTACAGACTTAAAAAGTTTGTTTTGTTTGTTTTAAATTTCGGTAAAAGCAACTCAAGGGCTATCTGCGCTGGTACCTACTTTTGCAGCGTAAAACTACAAGGAAGGCAGCTAGTCATCACCACCCACCGCCAACTCCTGAGCTACTCTTTTAGCAACGAATTGTGGGATGGACCGTCATTTTATAACGCCCCCCACGTCTGAAAGGGCGAGCATGTTTAGTGCAACGGGAATTCGAACCTGCGACCCTCAGATTACGAGTCGAGTGTCTTAACCACTTGGCCATGCCGGGCCAGATTTAAAAACAGGAAAGCAATAACTTCTCAAAATTAGAAAAATTCTCAACCACGTAAACTGAATATTATGGTAAAATCTATCTCAATCTTTAAGTCAAGTTACCAGTTCAGCTTAATTGAAATCACTGCTTAATAATGTATCTTAGTAACTTTAGCTTGATTATTCCTAGCTGTGCACTACATACTAAAGAGAAACACATACCAGAAAATCATGACACAACTAATCAAACGTTCCTGTACTGTTGCAGTATTTATTGAATTTTCACATTTATTTCTCATCACTTAAAGTGTTTTTTCTCTCACATTTTTCAACAAGTACTGTTTACCTATTCTTCTACTGTCAATTCATTGTCACCTTTTTTTTTCGCCACTCTGAAGGAGTGCGATCTCCCATGTTAGTTCAGTTTCGCTGCTTTATAAAGCTCTACCTTTTCCCGCTAATAGTTCTCTCACTGTCATTGTAGTTTCGTTAACTAATTTAGACGAGTCACATTTGGAACTGCTACTTTGGTGTTAGAACACTACTGTTAATCAGATTTCCGTTTTCTTTTCCTTTTTACTAGTTTTGTACTTTTCAGTGGTAAAACTAGAACCTAATATATAAATGAAAACATAAAATACAAACTTACTCCTTATTTTATTCTTTGTAGCAATGCTTCGTGGAAAATAATTTAAAGAACGTCTACTCGCATCCAGTTAAAACAGAATTGACTTTCTTCTTCAGTAAGATAACAAACAAGCCTTTAGCAACAGTAGCTTTGAGCGTTGTAACTAAATTGTTTGTGTGTCACTTGACGTTGCTTTCATATAACATTTACATCTTACGTTACTTAGCACGTGGCGCACAAGAAATTATAGCTACTTATATAAGTACCAATTTCCCTACATCATGCTTTCTGAACGTAAAGCTTAGCAGTTGCTTTGCATATGTTGCCATTTGGTAAATACAAGTACAAACGACATTTGTTCGCCTTTCTCCTTCCATAAGAAAACAGAGATACAAAACTATCATACAAGTATAATGTCTGTAGATGTATTGGGTTGAGGAATAATTCGTGAGCATTTTTTCAAGTTAAAAAAAATATATTCATAAATGAAACGCTTTCACAAAATATTTCGTGTCATTTGGTAGATAATTTTTTGCTCTAATAGATGGTGTGTTTGATTTTCATATGTCTTTAATTTTTGCTTTCATTTTCAGCTCATTAAATGGAATGTCAAGTGGACAAAATCGAGCATTTTTGACACCATCTGCTTTTCGCATTTAATTTCTTGCAATTTCGTTTAAAACAATGCAAACTATATACCTAGGTATTACATGAAATAAAGTATCATAATAAATGTTTTGGGTGTAATGTGTTCATGTATTGAAGTATTGTATAGTCTTGCATGTAATGCTTGAATGAAATTATTTAAAAAACGCTCACGAATTATTCCTCAACCTAATAATAGCACCCCCCTTCCCAGTGGCACAGCGATATATCTGCAAACTTGACTCGCTAGAAACCAGGTTTCGATACCGCTGATAGGCAGAGCACTGATAGTGTATTCTTTAGCTTTGTGCCTACCTTCAAGCAAATAAAATAGATATATTTGCCAATTTAGGTTTACCGGTGAACATTGGATGCGATAAACATGAAGCTCAGCAGTTTTGGTGGGGTTTTTTTTGTGCGTGTGTGGTTAAACGCTAAATTACACAGTGAATTTATATGTGTTCTGCACATCACAGGCACATACACCGACTTTTAACATTGGAAACCCTAAGACTTATCGCCACGCTGCCATTTCTACATCATACTTAATTGTTGCACTACGACTATTTTGTTTTATTTCTGTAAATGAATTGAATATTTCTTTATTCTTTTTTTTATCGAATAATTAATACAAACCCATATAATCAATATAAAATATCACAACTAGCGTAGATACGTAACCTTCATCATAACACGTTAAAATATGCACCTTTCAGTATACCTGGGGTCTTTACTGACTTCGCCTATGTCTAATGATCATAACTTTGATTTAGATGTTGAAAAGTTAGCATACTGGCTTCTCATAGCAGTGTACAGATAAACTGTAAGAAAGGCTGAGTACCATTAGTATACAATATGTGATTTATTAATACAAAATATGAAATTTATTTATATCAATTTTCTCATATGTAGACAACAAATTGTCATCATTGACATATATTTCGATAATTTCGGGCCACTCTTCTCTCATTGACATCTCACAATTAAAATTAATAAAATATTGAATGAAGAAAAAGATTGCTCGAATATGTAACAAAAAACACCAAATTGAACGAAAATGTGCTTGGGGTACGAATGGGTCTAAGGGGGTCGAACTACATCAAACTTTGTTTGAGAGATAAACTAATGCCTAATTCTGGGCATCATGTAAGCAAAACATAAAGTGTTTCTCATACACTGCTGGCCAATAAACATAGAGAAAAAATATGCATTTTGCGTTGTTAGACTCAACCACTCATCTGAGTAGAACTTCGAAAGATGAAAGTAAGAAACGAGAAAAACACTATGAAATTAGCCTAAATACTAGCTGGTCAAAAGTTTAAGACCATATAAAAAAGCAGTCTTAAAGAGGGTAGGAAATGCCCAACAAGATTTTCTCAATAGTGAAAAGCACGGCCGTGACAATACTATCTATTGAACTGGAAGGTCCAGGATAACCAGCAACAAGTGGCAGAAGTTATGAAAAGTGCTCCTAAAACTGATGGAGCTCAAGTTCGACCTGATTACTGGCTGGAAAAGATCACAGCAAATAGTTGCACCAAATATTTTATTAGTTAGCCCAGCTCTTTCAGTGCTGGATGATGGTGCAAAAGTGAGCTTTGGGTTTCTGATAAAAACAGAAATATTGAAAAAGCTGGTAGACCTCTTGATATTTCAAGCCTTCTGAGTGTGACTTATTTTATGTCCAGTAAATAACGACTTTATTCTGGTGAAGGGAAATAGATTAGACGTTAGAAGTGAAATAGATCCTGGGCTAAGTTCATCAAGTGTAGGCTAAATGAATGAACAGTCGTCGAAGAGTTGACATTAGGTGGTGTTGGTTGCCTGTCTTTCTTTCTATTAGTACATAATATCAAAATCAAAGATGGGTACGCGAACACACTCTCACGTAACTTTGCAAAAATATGTCAAAACAAAAAGTATATATTGTTTAAAAGAACAAACAAACTTGAAATTTTATCAGATTATAAAAACAAAAACTAGATTATAATAACGCTACATTGCCTAAACCACATTAAGTTGAGAGCTGTGATTCAGTCAATGCAATTATTCTTCAATCCTGTTATTGATTAATTTTGAGCCAATAAACAAACTTACCCGAATATAGATGTAGATGATAAAATTTATGTTTTAATAATTACGATAAATATTCATTTTTTTTTTCACTTGAAATCGATTTATTGTTTTGTTTTCAATTTCGCGCGAAACTACACGAGGGCTCTCTGCGCTAGCCGTCCCTAATTTAGCAGTGTGAGACTAGAGGGAAAGCAACGAGTCATCATCACCCACCGGTGACTCTTGGGCCACTCCTTCATCAAGGAAAAGTGAGATTGACCGTCACATTATAACGCTCCTACGGCTGAAAGGGCGAGTATGCTTGGTGCAACCGGAATTCCAACTTGCAACCCTCAGATTACGAGTCGAATGCCTTAACCACCTGGCCATGCCGGACCAGTACTTAAAATCGAACTACCTTGAAAACCTTAGAGAAACGCATTTAAAGAAAACCTTCACGAGAGTAATTTCCAAAAAAAAATGGAGATGTGTGCGTTTGTTTAAATATGATCTAGTTTAGCAATGCAGAGGTTAAAAAGGCCCAATTCTGACCTTTAACTAGTTGCCAATAAATAACTGACTGTGTGTTATCTTATTGAGCTGGACATCTTCAAGAGGATGATTTTCGATTTGTAATTTTATTTTAAACCGTAATCTTCTCAAAATCTTATTTAGTTTATTAACAGAACAAGGACAAAAGTAAAAAGGATTATTCGTTTTTGTTATTAAAATTTTTGTTAAAAAAATAAACCTTGGAATATACAGATAAAATAGCTACTCTTAACATTGTTTTCCTTTTCACCAATGTTCCAGTTGAAGAGATGGCTGTTTTGTGTTGCTAATTATATTCAATTTATTCTGTTAGAAGTGAGTGGTATTATTAAGTTCAGCTTGACTGTGTGTGCGCGCGCGCACTGAATGAGAAAGTTATTCTTTCCTTAAATAATAATTACCTTAGATAATAATTACAATTCATTAAATATAGTTCACACTGTAACAGCTGTTCTTGATTAACAATGATGACAAAAATAGTATCATGACTACAATTATTCCATGCGACCTGAAAAGATTTTGGTATTAGCGAAACGCCTCTTAAGCAATGAATATTACAGCTATAGTGCTGTCTAATTTATTTAAGGTCAGTGTCCATTCGCTCCCACTTAAAATAACGACTTAATTTTAATCCTTTAATCCTTTGTCGCTTTACTAAATGAATGTTTTATCACATATTTAAAACACCAGATATTCGCTTTACATCTAACTGTAAGCATAAACACACACCTTCAGTATAAATTATAAAAACCTCATGTTCTCTAGATATATGGAGACGTAATATTGGATCAAAATCACAATCACAGTTTTATTCCGAACCACTACACACTTAATTCTACGTATCTGGATGATACACACACCATCACAAGTTTTTTGAAATGTTGTTAAAACAATGAAAGAACTAAAAAGCGGGGCAGGTATTTTGATTTAACACTCTGCACCTCAGGATAAGATGCAAAACAATCGAGGGCACGTAGATGTGTTCTTCTCTTCACTCTACTCGCGAAGTCAGATTTGATGCAGGGCTAGTGATAAAGAGCTAAACCGAAAGAATTATAAGTTTACGAGATTGTGACGAGTCGATGTAAACTAATCATCGAGCAGGAAGAGGATCCAAATATTTTATTACTATTTAAATATTCAGTCCTAAAAAATGAACTGGATAAAGTTACAAACGATTATTTTTTCCAAAATCGTGCACTTATGAGCAATGGAGACCATCAGACGTGCTAGCTTCAGAAGATTAGGCTATAGTTTACTAAATAGTCGTTTGCAAAGCAAATCAAAGTTGTCTATAAACTCCCCATGAGAGGTCATGGAGGTATTAATAATATATGTGACAAAATTATAGATATTTCTTTTGGCCAAAAATCAGGCAAGATGTTTCTCACCTTTGTGAAATCTGTCATATATATCAATTGGATGGAAAACCCGACAAGAAAATTTCTGTTACTCCTTTGAAGTCTATATCAGTTTTTAAAGAACACCGCAGTCATTCAACTATTGATAATGCTAAGCTAGCAAAAATAGCATTTCTGTTTAATCACTTTTAAGTGCTATGGAATTTTATTATCATTAGGTTATTTGTATTAATTGTGTTATATATTGTCATGATTTTTGAAATTGTTTAATTCTTTGAAAATGTATTGTATTTAATATATTTTTATCAATGTGTATATTTATGTAACATCTGACTAAAAAATTGTCTAACACCAATTTTTAATTGTCTAACACCAATTTTTAATTGTCTAATGTAGGAGGTGTAACAGATTTACTTTTGTACATTTGTTTTAGTACCTTTGTTTGTCTCAGTATCGTTGTTTAAAGCATGTCAAGTATATGGCTGGACGCGTATTGCGCAAGTTCTGTCCTTTTTTTAAATTTTTAGAAGATTCTGGAGAGCAGCAATCAATAATATGTGGTTCATGAAAACGTTAGCGTGTTTTTGAACATTCTTGAACTTTCGGGAAACTCTTTATGATTTGTGTGAAAGCAGCTAGCCGAGAGACAGTAACAGAAAATTACAGTTACAATCAATGTGCTTTAGGCCTCTGAAGCTACAATTGTAATTTACGACTATTAATCGGAAAACTATAGAATTTTGACCCAGAGTGTTTATAGATTTCTAACAAACCGTTTAACTTCAGTGAATTAACTTCGGATGTTAGTATTTCTACAAGTACATTGAATGTTTCTTTCGGATAAAAGTCAGCGGTGACGCCAATCAAGCTAGCTTGCTTAAGGGAGGTGTCACAATATGAACTCAGAATTAATTTGCTTGTCGTGAACCGAGATCGTCAATAAAATATTCAGTTCTATACCAGTTATAAGACTCGATATTGTTTGTAAGTTTGTAAAACACTTGTAAATAAACCATCATTTATAATAACTGTTACTAATAACCCTTACTATAAATTGTATTGTGTTTTTGTTTATATATCAAAACATATTTGTGTTAAAAAAGAAAACTGTGTGTATAAATATTGTTGGCAAATATCATAAATTTGATACATATTAACATTTATTAACTTCTGAATTATAATTAAATTTCCGGTTATTTGAAATCGTAATACGTAACGTACGTAACATAATAAATCGGAGACTTGTCCTTAACACAAATGGTTATATACAACAGTGTAACCTTAAACACCATATGTTTAGTTATCTGATAAAAAAAATATCATTTAGTATTTTACTAATTATGATCTGTATCTTTAACAATATTGTGCACTTCAAAATTCAGAGCTTGTAACATTTCTAAGTAAACTGAAATAATGAGTGGATATGAAACAAACTATCTGCTTATATCAAAAATAAAAGTCAGTTTGGTAATGAGTAAGCATCAGAATGAGTAACGTCGAGGGTTTAGGAAACGAAAAATCTGGTTTCAATATTTGCGTGGACAAGACCCCAGATACCCCATTTTGAAGCTTTATGATTTACAAAAAACAAACGTTAAAATGTATTACACATTCTCAGTGATATAATCCGTTCAAGAGCTTTAAAATGTCTCAATTAGCTATCTGATGTGTCCACCAGAAGGAATCGAATCCCAGATTTTAGTGTTGTAAATTCGAAGTCATTGCGCTGTCCCATCAAGGGACGAACTTTAAAAATAAACAAAACAGTCAGCACAACGAACTACGAGCAACTTACCTCCAATATCCCCCCACTGTACTCCCTGTGGCAGAATTTACAACTGGTCCTCCGATTAGACTACGATTATAATAGATGGTCTTCCATCAGCAACCTGGGAATCATAGCTGCGCACTGATTGGTGCAAGGGATCGCATCGTATTTACACGTATTCAAATGGCCCTAGGTGAAAAAAAGAGCAACGATTCGATGAAAGCCACATCTCTTTACTTAAACATTTCAAACTTATACATGGAAGAAACAATATCAGAGAAAACACGAGTTGGAAAAGTTGTTAATATATAAGAGAATGTCCGGAAATCGTTAAGAAACTACTTTCTTCTGAATATGTGACTTGATAACAACTTCCGGATGCCCGGATATGCATCACAATAAGAAAAAACATAAATACACTGAAATTAATAATAGTTACAACACATCATTTTATAACTAAGTATAGTGTTTCAAACAATCGACTAATGAGAGCATAATTTGTATCGTTACATAACACTGGTTTACAAAGAAATTGAGGCAAGCATAAAAATAGCTGTTTTAACCTAATTTGGGGGTGCTGAATTCAGATTTGAAATCCGTTTTTACTCATCACCTCTAGTTTTTTAGATATGCATACTGTAAATTTTGTACACATACTGTACATAAAGGTGTATGTGCATTCAGGGTTAATTTCTAATATTGTGTGACTTATGTCTTCTTTTTTAGTTATTATGCAATAAATGTAAGTGATAGCATTACATTATATATATATATAGCTATATATCAAGACGGATTTTGGCAGTTAAGCGTAGCCAACACGTCTCAGTCAACAGCCAGTAGTGCACTGGCAGTCAGCGCAGGCGGTTAGTGTCCCTCGACAATTGTTTTACACAATCTTTTGGGTATATATTTGTATTACAATTTCGAACGACGCACATAATTATTATTGCCTTACATATGATTTAATTTTACTTTGTTTTTTTTTTCAGATTCTCCAATGGCTTCAAGCTCGTCAAAACACCGAGGATGCCTCAACAAGGCCAATTCTTTCTGCTACGTGTGTGGGGACTTCACGACAGTTGCACAGCGTCGAACCATCACTTCCCTCTTCAGAACTGCCTACTTTCATTATTGTGACTGTAAAATTGGTGATCAGGACAAATCTTGGGCTCCACACATCTGTTGTAAACCCTGCTACAATGGACTAACTGCTTGGTTTAATGGCAAGAAAGCGGCTTTCCACTTTGCAGTCCCGATGGTTTGGAGAGAGCCACGAAGCCATGCAGATGATTGTTATTTTTGTCTAACAAATATAACTGGTTTCAATGCATCTTCTAGAAAAAAAGATCAAATATCCCAACCTTCCATCTGCTATGAGACCCGTTCCCCATTCAGATGATCTTCCTGTCCCAACACCTCCAGTAAATAAGGATCTTCTTTCCTCATCAGATGAAGAAATGCCTCCAAGGGAAGATTCTGCCAAGTCAATCTCTTCCGAAGATATTGACTCTTCTTATTCAGGAACAAGTGGCAACGAGCCACACTGGATCACGCAAGAAGATCTGAATGACCTTGCTCGTGAATTGTATCTGTCAAAACAGCAGTCAGAGCTCTTGGCTTCTCGGCTTAAACAGTGGAACCTAATCCAGGAAGATGTAAAGATCACCAGTTTCAGGAATCGGAACAAAGACCTTGCTTCATTTTTCGACATGGAAAACAAGTTGTGCTACTGCACAAATGTACCTGGCTTGTTCACTTTCCTTGGTTTGCCACATAATCCTTCAGACTGGCGTCTTTTCATAGACTCTTCCAAGCGAAGTCTCAAGGCTGTGCTTCTGCACAACGGGAATAAATATCTCAGCATTCCAACTGCACACTCTGTCCATCTAAAGGAGTCCTATGACAATATGGAGCTTTTTTTAGAAGCTGTTAAGTACAACCAGTACCAGTGGAGTCTGTGTGGGGACCTCAAG
This sequence comes from Tachypleus tridentatus, assembly GCF_004210375.1. Lineage (NCBI taxonomy): Eukaryota > Metazoa > Arthropoda > Merostomata > Xiphosura > Limulidae > Tachypleus > Tachypleus tridentatus. The sequence goes on from NC_134837.1 coordinate 82,107,656, forward strand.
GTCATTGGTCTTCTTATGGGTATGCAAGCGGTCTTCACAAAGTACTGTTGCTTTCTCTGTCTCTGGGATAGTCGAGCTGTATCCCAGCATTACAAGCAGAAAGACTGGGGGGTCTAGAAGCACTTTCGTTCCTGGCGAACACAGCGTCAAGGAGAATCCTCTGGTTGACATGAAGAAGGTGCTTCTTCCTCCTCTTCACATCAAGCTTGGTTTGATGAAGAATTTCGTGAAGGCCATGGACAAAAATGGTGCTGCCTTCCAACACTTGTCTACTGTGTTCCCAGGTCTCAGTGCTGCTAAGCTCAAAGAGGGCATCTTTGTCGGACCTCAAATCCGAGAAGTGCTGAAGGATACTGATTTTGAGGAGCTTCTTACCTCACAGGAACCGAGAGCATTGGAAGTCAGTCTGTAGTGGCTTCCTTGGTAACACACGCGTACCAAATTACCAAGCCTGTATTGAGAAGTTGCTAAAGACTTATGAGAATATGGGATGCCGAATATCACTCAAGATTCATTTTCTCCATTCCCACCTCAACTTCTTCCCTCCAAACCTTGGAGCAGTGAGTGATGAGCACGGAGAAAGATTCCACCAAGACATTACGAAGATGGAGAGCAACTACCAAGGCAAGTGGAACCCCAGCATGATGGGAGACTTCTGCTGGATGCTCTTGCGTGACATCCCGGAGGCAAAATACACCAAATCATCTAAGAAAACACACTTCTAACTGTCTGCGGTACTATGAATTGTGTACATTGTGTCATCCAAGTATATTTATTCCATCAATGTTCTTTATCTATCCTGTTTTATCTGTAATAAGCTGCTGCAACTGTTGAAATAAGAACGTATATACTCTGTATATACTAAAATGAGACTATTTAAAAGCCAGAAAACTAGAAGTGATAGAGCAAAACTGTTTATAAATTTGAATTCAGCACACCCAAATTAGTAAAAAAAACACCTATTCACATTCTTGCCTCAGACAAAAAATATTTTTTTGTAAACCAGTGTAATTGGAAAGTATGTTTACTTGTTTGTTTTTAGAATTTCGCACCAAGCTACTCGAGTGCTATCTGTGCTAGCCGTCCCTAATTTAGTAGTGTAAGACTAGAGAGAAGACAGCTGGTCATCACCACCCACCGCCAACTCTTGGGCTACTCTTTTACCAACGAATAGTGGGATTGAACGTCACATTATAACGCCCCCACGGCTGAAAGGGCGAACATGTTTGGCGCGATGGGGATGCGAACCTGCGACCCTCAGATTACGAGTCTCATCCCCAAACACGCTTGGCCATGCCGGGCCGATTGGAAAATAAACGAAAGATGAAGAACACCTAAGCATGAAATAGTAACATGTATTTTTTTTACCAGTAATGACTACCAGATGAAGAATGTGTGAATTACATAAAATACTAAAACCATGTAAAATGCACAGATATACGTAACAGAACAAAAGGGAATCCTCAACAGCCACGGCTATAACTAGGTCTAAAAGCGCCAAAGAAATAGACGTTTGTAATCTAAAAGTGTGTACTTAAAGAAAAAAAAAAAACTCATAACAATTCTATGAGCCACTATGCCGCAGCTATAAACAAGTACAAGATTATATTACAATATAAAACTTTAAACCACCTACACCAATTTTTTTATATTAGCATAACCGTACCAGCAGTACGTTTTCAAACAGTTATGTAAAACAGTTGAACCGCTTCAACAGAAAAACTGAATCATAACGATTTTTTAAAAAACATTTACTAACCCCACATATAGACGACAGAAGAGCGTAGATGGGCCAAAGATACCATTCAATACAATTTGTCAGCTACACCTTTACTCCCTCTCTCCATAAAGTTCGACAGGTTTACGATTTTCATTCAAAATAAAACTAATTGCATAGAAAGACAACATTTCTCAAATATATTTGATGTTGGTAGATAAAGAAACAATAACATAAAGTAGGGGTTACCAACGCCCACCTCGCAACTGTGAAAATATTTTAGGTTGCGATTGAACTATCTCTACACACACGTACAAAGTGATAGTAAATTACTGTACTTGTTCTAAATTGTCCTTTGTCGTAATTCTTGTGGCCTTATAGCCCTCCTTTTGAAGCGAGACTCCAATTTGCAAACCACCAGTAACATAGTGGTATGTCTGCGGACTTTCAACACTATAAACCGAGTTTTGCTGCCCTGTGAAGCTTTGCGCTTTATTACAAACAATCTAATCAGAGAAACACCGAGATAAAAAAATTAAAAAGTGCCACAAACGACAGATAATCTATTTGTTATGATTAGTGATGGCACAAAGTGTAACAATATTTCGTATATTGCGATCAAACATTATAATAAAAGTGACAGAACTCTGCCGTGTACAAATTTTATACATAAGGAAGTTGGACTTCTTAAAACCTACGTTACGAGAAACTGTTAGTGTATATTAATCATGGTGTGCGAAAAGTTTCGAATTGTTCATCAAATTAAAGAAATAAAAGAAAGTAATTTTGTTTGTTTAAAGTAAATACAAATCTACACGATGAACTATATACCCAGTGTCAACAGCTATTCTCGAAATTAAATTTTTAGGGTTATAGGCTTACAAAACTGGATTACCTCAGAAAAAGATCTGTCTCCTTAACGGTTATCCTACGATTCTAATAAAAAGACTGAAAATAGGCTTTGTTTGCGATAATGAAAGATTGTTGTGGTGTCCGTTTACAGAAAGTGCTTTAGTAGCTGGTGGATAATAGCTAGTTTTATTAGATATCTTTGTGACTTAAAATGCTAAAGGTGTTGTAATCAGAAATGGCTTAAAGCTTAACAACGATATTTCGCAAGAAATGACAAAAAAATGATTTTATAAGATGGGTTGTTTCAGCATAAACATTTTCTGAACTGACTGACTAAACATTTCTTATAAACTGTCAACAGAACAACTTACTCTTGGTTCTTTATCCACAGTTCAAATGAAGGTATAATATTTAACTTGGATAATTAATCCTCCATGTCTACACTCTTGATATTGTTATCGTGGTAAAAAAAGTCGAATATCATGTATTTACTTCAGTCAAAATTTACAATGTGCTTGAAAACATTAGAAGTTCAATTTACCGACATCAAGAGTTACTAAAATACAAGAGTTACTACGTATATACACATTAAGAACTAGCTGTGGAATGTGCTATACAGGAATATACTTAGAAGCAACGAACCAGACTAACACAAGTCAACGTCTCTGCTTCTGACTTTATTTCATAATTTCTTACACTTTCACCACTGACAAAAATTCACGAAACTTGTTAAATAAATGGGAAACCATCTACTTATTTTGTGATTGACGTTTGTACTTGTGCCACAATAATATGTATGTGGATTTTAAAAAAGATAGAAGGATTTATTGTAGCTGGTAAGAGATTTTTTAAGCTTCCGCGTTGCTTATACGACTACATCATATCTCTGTCTCGCTTTCAGCTTTCAGTTATATTTGTTTCAACTACACAATCTGTGTTCGTTGCTAATTGCCTCATATTTGCTGATAAACCTATACACGAATATAATCCTAGTGATGATGAAACGCTCCGACTTATGTAGCGTTGAAGTCCTTTATTTCTGGATGAGATGTTTTGAAAAACTAAAGTAACTACTTAAACCCTACTCGTGGAAAATGCAAAAAACGGAATTGGCATAGATGCAGCCAATCATAACGGTTTGAATTTCGAACCTTACGTGCACTTAGTAAGTGCTCTACCAGCTAGGCCGAACTATGTATCACAAATTTGTTCCTGGGTAGTAGGTGTTATTTCTTAATTGCTTATGTTGTAAAAGTACAGAAAATGGCCATTATTCCCCTTCAAACTTTGCGTTCGAGACCTGGATAATAAAATTTAGAAATTAACCTATTTTCTATGTAAAAACGGACAAATTTGCACATTTTCATTTACATAAGGTCTGAATAAAACAACACATTAATCACGATTTACATGTATTTATACTAAAGTAATAAAAAAATTAACAAAAAATTTTAAAGTGAGTAGTTTTTCGACATTTGCGAATGTAATGTAAATCACTTTCACGTATGAGTCCCCAAATATAGTCTTCCATCATATTTTCGTTATACGTTCCTTGGTTGCGACGTTCAAAGTTCAGTATATCTTGGCGGAAGCGCTCGTCTTGCTCTTTAAGGTGCACCAAATGAGCCAGAGGAAAAGACGGATACTTATTCCCGTTATGGAGCAGCACAACGTTGAGGCTTCTGGATGATCTATCAATGAAAAGGTGGCATTCGATCGGGTTACAGGCAATTGTAATTGCCTCGCTCAGACCGGATACAATGTGGCAGAATAAGAGCCCATCTTGACGAATGACGAAGCTTGAAAAATTTCAGTGAAAAGTTTCAGAAAGTTCTAGAAAATTCGAAAAGGTTCTTGAAAATTCTCGTAATTTCTACAACATTCTAGAAAGCTCTTGAAAATTCTTGTCAGTTCGAAAAATTCTCTATCGGCTACTCAGTTACCTAAAATGTTCTGGAAAATGGGTAAATTTGAAAATTTCTTTACCCAGGTAACAAAAAACGTTTTAAGAGAAAAATAGGTATTTTTCATATACTTGAGGCATAAGCAATTGGGAAATAACACTTTCAGCCCAGGAACATGAAAAAGTAAAAATTTTGTTGCATATATAATTATAATTCTTCTTTCACCGATTGCGAGCGATATTAAGATTCGAAGCTTGAAGAACAAAATAAAATTGAACTGTGATTAATAGGTAAAAGTCACCTGTTTATGACCTTTTGACATCTATTAACCAATCATTTAAAACATTTTTACATGTCCCTTAATAAATCATTGAAAATATGTTAACTTGCATTTTGACCAATCAGTTGGAATGTTTTCGCAAAGCTCTTGACCAATTATTTGAAACGTTTTAACACTCACCGTAACTATTCTATTAAAATATTTTTGTTTGCCTCTTGACCAGTCATCTAAAAAGTTGTGGTTAAGCTATTATTTATTTGGAACATTTTTGCAAACTTCTTAAATTTTTTAACATAACATCTTGAAAATGTTTTGATGTTTTTTTAATGGAACATCTTAAAACAAGAAAATGTTTTGATGTAAAGTTCCTAAGTTATTACAATGGCTTCTTTTTACTTCATATTTTAAGTGAACAAATGAAATCGATAAGTCTAGAAATGAATTCTTTTTCTCACCAGGCCTTACCTGTAATAAGTTCGTCCATCCACTTATATCCTGGTCGTACTAAAAATGTTCGCCCTTTCAGATGTGGGGGCGTTATTATGTGACAGTCAACCCACTATTCGTTGGTAAAAGTGTAGCCCAAGAGTTGGCGGTGGGTGGTGATGACTAGCTGCCTTCCCTCTAGTCTTACACTGCGAAATTAGGGACGGCTAGCACAGATAGCCCTTGAGTAGCTTTGTGCCAAATTCAAAATAAACAACCCACTTACAACCCTTCTTATGTATACAGTAAACTAGCGAATTCATCACCGTTACCTCTGTGTTTGAATCTGGGTACACCTGTAACGCAACTTAATATAATATTTTAACACTAATTCACAATTGGCTGCAGAAAAAAACAACCAAAAAGCATAGTTACATCTGAAGAAAAAGACCGCGTAGTATTCTTGGGTCAAATTGTTTGTTTGTTTTCTGTTGTTGTTTGAGAGACGAAGGGTAGTCTGGTTTAGAGACGAAAAAAACCCTTCAAGGTGTTAAAGTTTTATTGTGACCTATAGTGATCTGAATTTTAGTATCTAAACGAGTCTCGCAGCCAGAAATAATGAGCAAAAAGGATATGATTAAGAGATTAAGGAAATAAATCATAAGATTACATGGGTTTACAATTAAAGTTTGATCTTATGTAGAAAATATATAGCAATGTCATTAATGTCAAATCTGAAGTCCGCTAGTAACAGAAAACCAAATAGTTATCTAATATAGAAGAATGAGTTAAGAATAATCCCTACAGTTAGCTGCAGCCAGAAGGAAAGTTTGTTATAACATCATTACCGAAAGTTTGCTCCTGTCTTTGTAGTACATACAAATCACTGATATCCAAAACTGATTGCGTCATGTCAATCAGTTATTAATATTCCAGAAGAAAGTATAAAAAGAAAGAATGAATAATAATAATTTCTTATAATGTATATTATGAGATCGTAACAAAACCTGAGAGCTAAGTTATGACATAAAAGGAAATTACAGTTATAATTGGCCAGAGATCAATTTATAGTTATATCGGACTTTTCAGTCACGTGATAGGTAAAATATAAATGAAATGGAAATAGAAATTAAATTATCTTTCACATTAGGCCAGTCATAAAGTTTGTTTTGTGTCATCTGTCTTTTACATTCATATTATATTTCAGTTGAAGAGAGAAAGTTTTGCTATAAAATACGTTAACTGTCGAAACAGGAAGACTTAACAAGCATACACTAATACATTTTGTTACTAAATGATGGAATTTAATCGCATTTTACAAAAAAGGTCATTTTACATCTCATGCTGCTCCTGGAACTTTTATTTCCTCGCCGTTTTTCCTAAGTCTGATTACTATGGTCATGCGAAACTACTTTTAAACCACACAGCTTGAAGAAACGATCCATGGACATCAACCCAAAAAGCCACGATTAAGCCAGTTAAATACACAATATGTCATTGTATTCTCACGGGAGGTATCACAGGTACTTCTTGTGATCATAGTTTCTCTGCCATCCTTCTCGTGAAAACAATGACTGATACAGAAATATAACTGGAACTATTGTACGTTTATAAGCTTCAAATCCTGGCTTATTCACTTGTTAAATGTACCATGAGATGTGCCCAGCTTTATCGCAATGACTTGTTTTGGGTCAAAAGCTTCTCTTTTGTATCCACAGCCTACACTTTACAGATGAGGATGTTTGGATCAGATTGTAGTTTTGAAGCCCTGTATGCTATTGTTCTAAATGCTCGGTTGTAAGAAATCGTCTACTTTCATGGAAAACACTGAACGCTCTCTTTTTCAAAATGTTTTGTTATTTGGCTCAACATGATTTAACATTCTCTCGATGCAAACCTTCTTCCTGGTAGAGACGTGTCATATAAACCCTCAATGATAAAGTTACCTATTAAAGCATTGGACTATCGTATGGACCGGAATACGTCATGAACCAAATACACAGGCGCTAAAACGGTCCCTTGTTTTAGCTCGCATCTGTAGCTACGTGCTACTAATTGAACGTATATCACTAGTAATTATAAGGCGAAGTTAGTCCTCAAGTATCAAAACACTGCCCCATAAATAGCCAATTAACATGAAAACGGTTGTAAATTGCAGTCTCAAACTGTTTGATTTAACTACTGAAGAATTATTTTAGTGAACGTGTTTTCTTATAGCAAAGCAACAGCAGGCTATCTGCTGCATCCACCCAGGAGGATTGAACCTCTGATTTTAGCGATGTAGATCCAATGTCTAACCGTCCCAGCGGGGAACAATAATGTTAGCCTAACATGATTGAAAACTAAGTACACTCACTTTGTATTAGAACTAGTTACATTCGATGACGTAACATTGTAAATTGGACAGACTGGTCGGTATATACCTGTTTGATTTGTTTCAGCACAAAGCTGCAAAATACTCTGCATTTACTGTCTCCGTAGCATGTGTAGAACCTCGAATTATAGCGTCATGAGCTTTTAAGCTTTAGCTGAACCTCTAGAGGCAAACTGATATATAAATCTACTACAAATGTAATTAATAAAGGCATGGAAAATAAAAATATCTGTATTGGTGGCAAGTAGAAAGAAAGTGAAAACACAAAAATATTTCATCACAGAAATAAGAATTGATTGACAGGATGTTCGTTTCTTCACGTATTATAGCCTACGACATTTGTTACAGGTAAATATAGAGAGTTGCTAAATGTCAAGTTTAAAAAAACTTCCGATGCTAGTAGTTTAAATTTCGCACAACCTTTAAGATCAGATACAATCAAATAAACAGAAAGAAGAAAATAGCGTTTCTGAGTAATGCTAATAGTTTAAAGTTGGCACAACCCCTAAAGTCAGTAATAATATTATAAACAGAAACAAGCAAATAGCTTTATCTAAATAATGCTAGTTGTTTAAAGTTGGTACATCCTTTAAAATCAGTTATAATTGTATAAAGAAAAACAAGCAAGTATTTTTTCTTAATAATGCTACTAGCTTAAAATTGGCACAACACTTAAAATAAGTTATAATCATATAAACAGAAACAAGCAAATAGCTTTTCTGAGTAGTGCTGGTAGTTTAAAGTTGTCACAGCTTTTAAAGTCAGTTATAATCAAATAAAGAGCAGCAAGCCATTAGCTTTTCTAAGTTAACCCAGTCATTATATAAGGGATAAGACTTCTAATTTTTACGAACCCTTTATGTTTCTGTCTCCGTAGCATGTGTGGAACCTCGAATTATAGCGTCACAAGCTTTTAAGCTTTAGCTGAACCCCAAGAGGCAAACTGATATATAAATCTACTACAAATGTAATTAACAAAGGCATGGAAAATAAAAATACCGATGTATGTGGCAAGTGGAAAGAAAGTGAAAACACAAATAAAAATATTTCATGACAGAAATAGAAATAAGTCAAGTTTAAAAGACTTCCGATGCTAGTAGTTTAAATTTGGCACAACGCTTAAAATCAGCTATAATCATATAAACAGAAACAACCAAATAGCTTTTCTGAGTAGTACTAGTATTTTAAAGTTGTCACAACTTTTAAAGTCAGTTATAATCATATAAAGAGAAGCAAGCCATTAGCTTTCTGAGTTAACCCAGTCATTATATAAGGCCCAAGGATAAGACTTCTAATTTTAACAAATCCTTTATGTTTCGCTGTTTCTTCTTCGTATATTGAAAATATTTAATAACATTCAGTCGATCTAATCGATGACGTCATCAAAGAACCATTATTTCCCTTCCCTCAACCCATTTCCGTGATTCACTGTTTTCTCTCAAGATTTCAGACTTCAGAAAGTAAGAAAAATGTTTCCATGAATATAGTGGATGAGACACTTGCAGTTTAAACAACAGCAGTAAGACGGACTGTCCTTGGTTGAGCTGTGAACCTCCTGTAGCTGCGAGTTTCATAATTTAGAGATTGCTAGTGATGATACTGAACTGTAGTACCCCTCTTCCCAAACGGAAGCTAGTTTATACCATATGAATCGCTACATCGTTTGTTTATAAATGTTATTTTATTCTTCCGTTAGTTGGCACTTTTCATAACCACTGTAAGCAGCTGTACATTGGAGACAATGAAAACTAAATGTAACTTGGCCCTTTCCATTACCACTGTAATCAGCTGTGTATTTGACACCATGGAAATTAAACTCTACCGCAGTGCTCAGGTAATTTGTAAGTAAGCTGTGCTTAGAGTTACCACAGTCTGTATTATAAGTAATCAATGGTTCTTAACTGCTAATTTTTAACAAGCTTAACCGATTTTACTTCTTTAAACGTATTTTCCAGTTACCAGAAAAACAATACTGAAAATATAACAGGTGTCTCTTTGGTTAGTATTTGCTAGAGTGCTTGTAAATATGCTAATATAAGTTGCTGTCCTTGTGTGTTTTTCTTACAGCCACGCCATAAAGGGCTATCTGCTGTATTTTCGAGGGGAATCCAAACTCTAATTTCAGCTTTGTAAATCTAAAAACTTACAACTGTCGTATTATACTAGTGCAGTGTGTTATTTATTCAGTTCTTTAATTCACTGTTTGAACCGTCTACAGAGGTTTCATAGTTCCTTTTAAGGGATGGGAGGAATGAAGGTTTTGTTTCTTTCTGGTTTTTTTTTCGTTTCAAAGGTAATAACCCTAAATGTATCTTGTTACCACAATGTATATTTAAATATTTTGTAAGAGAAACATCGTTATAACCTAACAGACATTAGAAGAGATGAGTATTTCTGTTGAAACTGGATTCTATTAAGTACAAAATTGCGTCTCTGAATATTTTCCTCATGTGACCTTTTTTTACCACAAGCTCTTATATTTATCACTCTTACCCCTCTTCTCCCAAGTATTACACTTATAGCTATAGAGGGAAAAACAATTAATTTTTAATTCATATTTAAAGTCTTTTAGTTGCATTGTACGTGCAAGCCACAGTAGAATAACTTCACTTGCCACAGTCCTGTTTATTACGTTAGAAGGTAGAAGTGGTTTCCAACCTGGGGTTCCCGAACCCCTGGGAGTCCGCAAGTGTAATATTGGAAGGTCGTAGGATGTTGTGTATAATGCATGGACAGACACAGAATAACAACACATAAGAAACTAGACGGGTTCATTATAAACTTATATAAAAACAATTTGTTGGGAAGAGGTAATCTTTCAAAAACGTCATTAGGTGAATAGGGCGTTCGACGCTGTGGCACTCAATGGATGGCACGATATTGGTATCTTGACAGTCTTCATGTTAATGGTTTAGTATTAGAAATGTAAGGAGAAAATATTGCATATATATATTGTTTATAGCATACCGGTTTTAAAATCATTCGAACATAGCAAATATTGTTTCTAAGACGGACAACGTTTTTGCTACAAATAAAACTTTAACCCTGAAATCTTGGAAAAAGAATGTTAACAGCGTCATCTGTTGTTGGAGTACTTATTCATTAACAAAATGATTTATCACTGAAATAATTTCTTTTTCTAATTCTTTATTTACCACAGAGGCTGTTCTCCCAATAGTCAATCGGTGTTGTAAGACAATTATTCTATTAGGGTATTTTCCTGTGAAATAAAGACTATTTTAATAGTTATTCTAATCTGAGATGTTCGCGTGTATTATTCTTATTATTTTTGCTTATTTGTTGTTTTTCGCATTACCATATTAAGTATATTCATATCAAACCATCTTCAATGCATTATTTGAATATATTCTGATGTCTTCCCCTCTTAGACAACAGTATGAGCTAATGGTTAACCTGTTGGGCTGTAAGTCTAATTATCTAAGATTCGAACTATGATGAGCAGCTGAAAATAAATACTCTTCTCTTTCAACAGTGGAAGAGATAGACTGTGAAACCTGTATTCAGTGGTTTACAGGGCTTTAAAACATAGCATAATTTAACGCTGCGAGTTCACATAACAAAGAGAAAATGAGCATTCACTACATAATTATTCTCAAAACCAAAAACTGTTTGGCTAGACACTGTCACACAGAGCCTAAGCCTCAATTCTATATGAAAGTACCCTGAATACTCAATCCGTGTCTTGAGAAATTAAAACAAAAAAACACGATCGGTATCACACCGAAACACCAAAAATTCCCAAACCTAGAGGCCTCGGGTCTCGAATCTTTTAAACACTTAACGACACCACTGTCACTAGATGGAATTTTACTATTTTTGTGGGTTGAGTGTTTTTTATTCTATGTTAATGTTCTATTATTTTGTTCAAAAGGTGACGTTAACACAGGCTATGTAAGCGTCTCGAAACTTAAATACGTTTGAATTTTTAGACATCCAAATCGTTTGGAGTTTCTCTATGTTATCTTTCACTGATAACTGACATTTTAAGTCATTTTTGTGAATAATTATCAATCTCTAACATAATGTGATTTTTAGTTTAAAAAGTCTATTCTATTAAATACGGTGACAAAATTCTGCATAGTACACTATTTCAGCAAGAAGAAGAATAATGAGATAAAAAGTTCAACCATAGCTGGTATTGTTTTAAGTGACAGAGCTGAATGTGACAAGAATTTATCTTGAGTAGTTAACTACCTTAACCATGTAATTCATTGCCTGTTTCGTGTTGTATGGTAAACTGTACAATATTTCCACCGGTTTAAGTATTCATTAAACTGTCTCACATTTTCTCTCTTTCATTTGAAAATACGATAAGAATATCATTGTCGCAGTGTAAATAACTGTTAGTTCATATCTTAGAACTATAAATAATTTGTGGTTATTTTGATACATTGAAACAATTTTCAAGAAGGTGAAGTAGATATAGAAATGTTATAAAATCTTAGTGGCCTTTTAGCATAAACGAAGGTTGCATAACACAATCACTGTTTAATAACGCTTATACTGGTTGACCCTGTTTTTGTGGCATCAGGAATATGTTGAAAATACTGTTTGTTACGTGTTATAATATCTCTTGAATGGGTATCCAAATTATAATGCCACGCATGTTGAGATATTACAATTTCAAAGAAACGGTAACTGGAATTTGAATTTAGAAGTTAATTGAATGTCAATATGTATTAGATTTATGACATTTGCCAACAAGATAGATACCCACAGCTTTTGTTTCTCAACACAAATATATTTTAGTATACAAACAACAATACTATTTATAATAATGGTTATTTCAGATAATAGTTTATATACAAAAGTTTCACAAACTTACAGGTAATACTGAGTTTCCTATCTGGTCTGGAACTTAGTAATTTGTCGACAGTTCACGAGGCGCAAGTTAATTTTATGTTGATACACAGACACACTGCTCTTAACGAGAATGCTAGCCTGCTTTGTTTTTCACAAGTGAGTTTTTTCCCGACGAACATATCTAATGTTAATTCACTGAAGCTGTTATGTTCGAAGTCTATGAATGATTTTGTTCAAATATTTGTAGTTTTTATATTAATAAGCATCTTCCACAAATATAGCTTCCGGGACTTATAGTATACTGACTGCAGCGACCCAACATAATTAAACTGTCTCTTGGCTTGTCGATTTATAAGATTTTAAGGTGAAGTTGTAGAAAGTTCGGCTGGCAAAAGTATTCGAAAATAAGCTAGTGCTTTCGTAAAATATTTATTATTGATTCTTAGGGTCGAGAATCATTCACAAATTGAGAGAACAGGTGGGACTTGCGCAATACACATTTAACGATACAAGTTGTATACATATCTAAATATATATTAAACTGAAACAACCGTAGATATTAAAATAATATTAAATCCATTACATGTTTCATTCAGTATGGGTTATATATTTCTCGTTGTTCTTGAATACAGGTAGAAGGAATGACTAATGAAGCATATAATATAAGAATTGTGGATAAATCATTATGAGTTTAGTCTAACTTAACTATGATATTAATCTCTCTACTGAGTTCTGTCTTTGTCTTACGTAGATATGCTTTTCTCCAGTTCCAAAAGCCACAGAGCGTAACACTGAACCCAAAGATTCTACTGAACAATAATAAGATAAGATCCTATATACATATTATTTAATTATTTTGTACTCGTTTGTTTCTATTTTCGTTACGATTATGTCCATATTATTTTCTACGTAACATTTCTTAATCTTTCTGTATTGCAGGCACTTAATAATCATCATAAAGTGTAGTGAAGAACATAGTGTAGCAAAAATTAGATGAAGTGTGTGGGTTGTTTTGCTTCATTTTTGAGATATTTTTCATTCTCTGGTGTGGTTGGCTACAACAACCCTAGATGGCAGAACTAAAGGCACATTTACTGAAAGGTTGTTTTAACACAAAACCTATACATTCTGTTAAATGTAGAGAAATGAGCATCGGATTGTAATGTTGCAAGTCCATACACCTGCCACTGACCCACCAGAGGGGGGAGGGAGGCTACAAGAAAGAAAATCATAGCTATTCTTTGTTTGGAATTAAGAACAAAGCTACATGTTGGACTATCTACGTTGAGCCCATTGTGAGTGTCGAACCTCTATTCGTAGTAATATAAACCTACAAGTTCAGTGCTGAGCCACGACTAAAAGAAAAAAAATAAGTGACTTAAGCATAAGTTAATATCATAGTTAAGTGAATTCACAAGTAAACCACCTATTACGAAAAGCAATAAAAGTCTTATAAATAGAACAATTTTCACTCTACTTTCGAATGGAACGGATTATTGCTTTAGTTCTCGAATTAATGAGATTATTCAGTGATCATAACTTCTGGATAATATTTAAATTAAAATATTAATGAATAAAGTGACTGATTAAAACGTTTAGAATAAAAGTGAGCTCGCTAAGTGTGATGTACTTATAACACTCGGTTCTTCACACAGTCAGGATTGTATCACTTGAAGGTATTACACTGTAAATGTTATAACGTCAAACCCATTGATAATATCTTTGTGCTGTCTATAAACACACCAACACACACATTGAACAATGGGATGATTATAAAGAAGCTTTGATTAATTTGTACCCAGCGGTGTTAGATAATATCAAATTGGTTAATGAACTCTTTATTATGAAGTACCATGCCAATGAAGGAGATTCAGTTGAAACATTTGTTTGGAAAACTGTGAAAATTTATATATTACAAAACCCTGAAACTACAGAAACATAAATTGTGAAGTCTATGGAGTTACAACTGTACATATCTTGATAATAATGCTTGGAACGCCACTGTGTTATATTTATCACTGATGTGGTTGACTTTACTTGACAATAGAAGCATCGATGGAGTGAACTTTTAATCGTGAACTGGTTAAAACTGAGTAACTGTTGATGCTACACTTGTAATCAAATAGAGATCTTATCTGTGATTTGTCCCAAGAAAGTAAATATGTTACCTGGAAACAAAGAAACGAAGGATTGTGATTGGAATACAAGAGTAGGAATTAAAAAAATGAGTTTTTGAGTCCCGTAGAAGTAAAACCTTTCATTAACTATTTAACAGTAACTGAAATAGATCTACAATGTCTAACCCCAAAAATTAATTATGTGAAAGTTGTAGATCGTATAGATATTGTTTCGGATTATTCACTAATAAATAACAATATATATATATATAGAAATAAATTAGTACCAAATAGCACAGAGTACCAATGTTTTACTATCGTCAGATATTTTATTGTATCTTGTAGAATTAGATTTCATTCAGCAATACGAAGTAACCCTTAAGATATTCGCGAATGTTCTTAAATTAAATGTGTCATGTTTTAGGCATCACTTTGTGTCTGAAAAGATACTGACTGAATAAGTACAATGATCACACTTAAAAAGTAAAAATTGTGAACAGTTAAACTTAACGCAACTTGTATTAAATATGCTAATATTTGTCGGAACAGAATATTCTAACCACGATAGAAAAAACATTGTTTAGTAAATTGTATCGTTATTCTCACACAAAATTATATGTGTTACATGATCAAGTGGATGAAATGCTTCACGATGAGTTACTTGAACCCTTTCACTTCTTCTTGGGCTTATCCAGACATTTTTGGTTAAAAGGAAGATAAATGGTTTTAAGTTCTATTTTGACTGCAGGATATTAAATCAATGTCTCCATCGTCTAACGGATTTACTGATATATATTTAAGTTAATATCTATTTTGTTTCAGTTGAAAATGTATTTAAAAATACATGTAATTTATACTATTAGATGTCTAATGCAAAAGTCTTGTCTATTTTCTAAATTTGTAGAAGATATTCGAGTGTAAGAATCAACAATATATGTTTTAGAAAAGCACTCGCGTGTCTTCGAATATTGTTACCAACTGTACTTTCGCACGCCTTACCCTAAACTACGCACAAAGAGACATAATAATATTGTTGTTTTACTACAGTTTGTATACTTTCAACCAAGAAAGCTATAGTTGTGATTAACGCTTCTTAATCGAGAACGTGCAGATACTTTGCCAGGAACGTATATAAATTTCAAAGATTATAATATTCAGTAAATTAACTTCGAACGTTAGTATTTTTACAAGGACATTACGTATTTTCGTCTGTGAAAAACTAAGGTGTAAGCAGCGAGAGATATAATTTCTGGCTTTTCAAATTGTAACATGTGATATAATAAATCGGAGATTCATCCGAAAGATATTATGGTACAAAACAATTGCTTTATGTAAGTGATATTTTTAAAGATTTGTCAGGAACAACGTGTTATATTAGTGTTATTCAGTGGATGTTGACAAATACTTGTTATAAAAATAGTTTTATGTCCATGCTCCATCATTATAAGTCTTGAAACTCTCAGGCGCTTCTGCTAAAGCCTTATCATAATCATATTTTGGTGTTTTTTTCACCCACATTTGAACAACAGTTGAAAAACTTTGAAATTATTTTCTGAAAATTCCATCTAGTTAGTTTGACTGTAATAGTTTCTAAAAACACATTTCTATGTATGTACTCATTCGTACCTTGTTTTTGTACTTTTTGGCGTTGTCATTCCGTATACGGTATTTAATTTTCCTTTATTTGTTCACCTCTTTCTGTAAACAGTTTCTTTGAAATGGTTAATAAGTGAACATTTGTTTTATTTTTATGATTCAATAATAGTATATTATTATTTTCTCAGTTTTCTCATTGTACTTGTAGAATGACCTCAGATATGGCTATCATACCATAATATTAGCTACAATAAATTAGTACTTTATTAATCTTATTTTTTGCAGTTTAATGTTAAGGAACGTACAATAAGGAAAGGACGTATAAAAATTGTATAGGTGTATCATTCTAAGCATTACAGAGTAATAGATTGAATGTCACAGAAAGTTGTTTCTTGGTCCTTCCCTGCATACGAAGCACTACTATGTTTAATGTGGTATATGTTCTTCAAATTGTTTGCAATATTTAACTGGAGTACGTAAAAAATGTGTACAGGTGATATACGTGTGTAGTCGTACATACATATATGAACAATATGAAAAGTTATTCACGAATCTTGCATAAACCAAATGGTGCACTTACACAATAAATAAGTATTAACCTCACGTTTACAGGAGAATTAAACTGTGCATGTCACGACATTTTGCAGCATTATATTAAAAGTTCAGAGTAAAGTATTTTATTAGTAATATATGTCAATGAACTTACTCTCAAAAATATATTGTAGTTCAAGTTTTTAAAATTATTTACAGTATAATTCCTAAATTTCAAAAGAAATTGTATAAATAAATTTACAATCACAACGTGTTAGCGTGACTTCATGAACTGCACTCCTGATTGTCCATTCTATTTTTTTTATCTTTTAGTATTTTCATATTGTCCAACTACTGTACTTACAGAATCGTACTACAGATGTTTACCAACTACATTGTTAATTATGAACCTTCGATACTTTTCCTCCATCAGAATATAACTTTGTTCTTGTCAATTTGGGTTTATGAGTGTACCTCATAACCTTACTTTCAAAACTTCTTAAACAAACAAAGTTAGAGAAAACACGGTGTAATTGTATATAATCCAAAAAATTTGGAACATTTCATTTCTGGTTCTACAGTGTTCCACATAAAACATTTGGTTGGTATGCCGTCAGAAAAATGTTTCATAAACTTGTTGACTTAAAGCTTCTTCTTTCTGAAATATTAACTAAACTTTCTGCAAACTGTTGTTTATCATAAAAATTGGATCTTTCGAATACATTTAAATTCATTAAACATTAGTAGTAAGGGCTGGTGTTGTGTAAACCTCAAGCGATATATCAGAGGGTTAGAGATGATGACGTGGAACCCGAAGACGCGTTTCCAAGGCGTCATAAGATTGGGGCTAATAGAATTTAAATTCACCATGGAAGAAACATTTATAAAATAAATGTTCAACAAATCAACTATAATACACTGTCGCATTTAGGCCAAGCATGGCCAGGCGGTTAAGGCACTCAACTCGTTATCCCATGGTCGCGGGTTCAAATCCTCGTCACACTAAACATGCTCGACATTTCAGCCGTAGGGGCGTTATAATGTGACGG
The DNA here is from genome assembly GCF_004210375.1 of Tachypleus tridentatus. Classification (NCBI taxonomy): domain Eukaryota; kingdom Metazoa; phylum Arthropoda; class Merostomata; order Xiphosura; family Limulidae; genus Tachypleus; species Tachypleus tridentatus. The sequence continues at coordinate 82,125,326 of NC_134837.1, forward strand.
TTAATCCCATTATTCATTGGTAAAAGAGTAGTCCAAGAGGTGGGTGGTGATGACTAGCTGCCTTCCCTCTATTCTTACACTGTTAAATTAGGGAGAACTAGTGCAGATAAACCTCGTGTAGCTTTGGACAAACAAACACCGATAGATTGTTCACAAACATATTTTAGTTTATAAATTACTAATTTATATATGTCCAGCTTAGTATTTCATGACAAATTAAATTTATGTAGAAACTATATCTGTGAAGAATTTTAACAGGTTGTTTTTTTTCAATATTAAGTATAATGTATAATCATATATAACGACAACGTATTATAATTTACTTGTTCAACTTTTGTTTTCATAAAATTATCTTCCACATTAAACTGTAAATTCTGTCACCTCTTCCTTCCATGACATCGCAGCAAAACCCCCACCAGAGGAGTGACATGAAACACTTGTCTTAACTCCGGTCACTTTTCTTCCTCTATTATCTTTATTACGTCCAATAATAGTTATGTTTATTTCTTTATGATACAATATATTTTTATCCTTCAATTCTTCTTTAGTATCATATAAATTACTTTACAGTATCTGTAGTTAACTTAGTTTGTTTTCAGTCATACGCTTATAACTTCATTATCAGCCTTTCTTTGTCACCAAATTAGTACAGACTTAAAAAGTTTGTTTTGTTTGTTTTAAATTTCGGACAAAGCTACTCGAGGGCTATCTGCGCTGGTACCTACTTTTGCAGCGTAAGACTAGAAGGAAGGCAACTAGTCATAACCACCCACCGCCAACTCTTGATCTACTCTTTCAGCAACGAATTGTGGGATTGACCATCATTTATAACTCCCCCACGGCTGAAATGGCGAGCGTGTTTGGTGAAACGGGAATTCGAACCTGCGACCCTCAGATTATGAGTTGAATGTCTTAACCACTTGGCCATGTCGGGCCAGATTTAAAAACAGGAAAGCAATAACTTCTCAAAATTAGAAAAATTTTCAACTACCTAAACTGAATGTTATGGTAAAATCTATCTCAATTCTTAAGTCAAATTAGCAGTTCAGCTTAATTGAAATCACTGCTTGATAATGTACCTTATTAACTTCACTTTGATTATTCCTAACTGTGTACTACATACTAAAGTGAATCACATACCAGGAAACCATGACACAACTAATCAAACGTTCCTGTGCTGTTGGAGTATTTATTGAATTTTCACATTTACTTCTCATCACTTGAAGTGTTTTTTCTCTCACTTTTTTCAACAAGTACTGTTTACCTACTCTCCTACTGTCAATTCATTGTCACTCGTTTTTTTCCGCTACTCTGAAGGAGTGCGATCTCCTACTGTTAGTTCAGTTTCGCTACTTTATAAAGCTCTACCTCTTCTCGCTGCCCCCAATGGCTCAGCGGTATGTCTGCGGACTTACAATGCTAAAACCCGGGTTTCGATACCCGTGGTGGGCAGAGCACAGATAACCCATTGTGTAGCTTTGTGCTTAATTTAAAACAACAACAATTTTCCCGCTAGTAGTTCTCTCACCGTCATTGTAGTTTCGTTAACCAATTTAGACGCGTCACATTTTGAACTGTTAATTTGGTGTTAGAACACTACTGTTAATCAGATTTCTGTTTACTTTTCTTTTTACAAGTTTTCTACTTTTCAGAAGTAAAACTATAACTAATATATAAATTAAAACATAAAATACAGACTTACTCCTTATTTTATTCTATGAAGCAATGCTTCGTGGAAAATAATTAAAAGAACGTCTCCTCGCATCCAGTTAAAACAGAACTGACCTTCTTCTTCAGTAAGATAACAAACAAGCCGTTAGCAAAAGTAGCCTAGAAAAATAAGGCACTTCGGCTATGGTATTATCAAAATAAAACAACCACATGCAAAGAAAAACAACACTGCAGTTGCTCACTAACTGGATCAGAATTTAAATGATTTAGACAGGAAGGAAAAGGAAATGTAACGCCTTCTTTACCCACGTCCAAAATACATGAAATAACGTATTCCAAAATTAAACGATAACTACTGAGCGTTGTAACTAAATTGTTTGTGTGTCACTTGGCATTGCTCCTATGTTATATTTACATCTTATACATGTTATTGAACATGTGGCGCAAAAGAAATTATAGCTACTTATATAAGTAACAATCTTCCTACATCATGCTTTCTGCACATAAAGCTTCGCATTTGTCTTCCATACGTGACCGTTTGGTAAATATAAGTACAAACGACATTTCTTTGCCTCTTTCCTTGCACAAGTAAACAGAGACACAAAACTATCATACAAGTATAATATCTGTAGGTGTAATAGCTCCCCCTCCCCAGTGGCACAGCGATATATCTGCGAACTTGACATGCTAGAAACCAGGTTTCGATATCGCTGGTAGGCAGAGCACTGTTATTGTATTCTTTAGTTTTGTACTTACCTTCAAGCAAATGAAATAGATATATCTGTCAAGTTAGGTTTACAAGTGAACAATGGGTGCGGTAAACGTGAAGTTCTGCAGTTTTGGGCTTTTCTTTGTGGTTAAACGCTAAGTTACACAGTGAATTTATATGTGTTCTGCACACCACAGGCAGAGACACCGACTTTTAACATTAGAATCCCTAAGACCTACCGCCACGCTGCCATTTCTACATCATACTTAATTGTTGCACTACGACTATTTTGTTTTATTTCTGTAAATGAACTGAATATTTTTTATTCTTTTTTTTATCGAATAATTAATACAAACCAATATAATCAGTATAAAATATCACAGGTGGCCTAGTTACGTAACGTTGTGAGAAAGAATTTCTTAACCTTTATCAGAACACCTTAAAATATTTGCACCTTTCAGTACACCTGGAGTCCATACTGGTCCCGCATATGGTTAATGATCATAACTTTGAAGCTAGGATTTACATGTTGAAAAATTAGCATAATAGCTTCTCATAGCATTGTACAGATAAACTGTATGAAAGACTGAGTATACAATATGTGATATATTAATACAAAATATGAAATTTATTTATATCAATATTCTCATATTTAGACAAAAAATTTCAATAAAATATTGAATGAAGAAACAGACTGCTTGAATATGTGAGAAAAAACACCAAATTGTAAGAAAATATTACAGCTATAGTGCTGTCTAATTTATTCAAGTTCAAAGTCCATTTGCCCGCACTTAAAATAACGACCTAATTTTAATCTTTAATACTTTGTCGCTTTACGAAATGAATTTTTTGTCACACATTTAAAACACAAGATATTCGCTTTACATCTAACATTGATCATCAACACACACCTTCAGTATAAGTTGTAAGAACCTCATATTTTCTTGATTTATGGAGACGTAATATTGGTTCAAAATCACAATCACAGTTTCATTCCGTACCACTACACACTTAATTCTACGTATCTGGATGATATACACACGATCACAAGTTTTGTGACATGTTGTTAAAACAAAGAAACAACTAAATATCGTGGCAGGTATTGCGATTTAACACTCTGCACCTCAGGAGGAGATGCGAAGCAATCGAGGGTGCTCAGAAGAGTCCTTTTTTTCGTCCTACTGACGAAGTTAAATTTGATGCGGGGCTAGTGACAAAAAGCTAAACCGAAGAAATTTTACGTTTACGTGATTGTGCTGTAGGCCAGTGACAAAGGTCTGTTGGTGGTCTACGAGAGGTCAACTATTCACTAAAACAAAACAATAGCAAGAGGGTAAGGATATGTAAATCCTAATACCCGACAATTTAGCTGTGGGAGGAAAACGGGAGTAACCCGAGAAAAACCCACTTTCACTAACCAGATGTCGAATAATATATCTGGTTAGTGACTGAGCTGTAAACAAAAAAGATAGTGAGACATAATAAGCATTACTAAATTGAGTTGGAAGACATTAGAAAATTGGTTTGAGTCAATTAAAGGGTGAAATGTGTATTTGCCAAGAGGTGGGGGGTGGTTGATAAATTGGTTAACTGGGCTGTAAGCGGATTACGGTTTACTGCTTTTTTATAAAATTTATTGGCTAGTTAAAGTAAACTTGTTTTTAAAGGTGGTATGTTATATATTTTTTCTAGGTAACAGTGAGGAGTGTAGCATGGCAAACGGAAGGTAGTCCTGATTTCCGTGTATTGTAATATGTGTATTTTCTCATTTAAAGAGTCGGGCATGTAAAGGAATAGCATGCTGCCACAACCGACCAGGGAGCTAATGTATAATTTGTATATGTACATAATGGTGTGAGGGGTACAACTTTTGTTCATACTGCTGATCCTTCGAAGGAAGGAAATGCGATGATTAATACGTGATGCAAATATGTTAATATGGGTTGACCAGTTTAGTTTAGAATTAAAATGAACACCTGGAAATTTAACAGATTTGGAGAAGAGGATCACAACATCATGAATTTTGATTTGCTCCTTGGGCGTCATTAAAGCATAAAAATGCATTTTGTTTTAACATATTCCACAAAATAAGATCATAAATACAATGAAAGAATCTTACACTATACTGGTAATCTCACGTATATAAATTTATCGTGTCTTTAATTACATCATTGGTTAGCCGCTAATTAGATCAAAATTAGATTTAACAATAACTCTGCATAAAAAAATATGATCAGCAGTCTCAAACGACCATATGCTTATAACACTCGAGTCCCACGATTCGGGCCGGAGTTTTGAATCCGCGTCCCACCAACTATCGTTATGACTTGGTGGCTTCCCTCTAGGCTTTCATCGTTTGGTGTGAGCGATATTTAAACCACACCATTAAAGATATGTGTTGTCACTATAAGTGTCAATGAGGCTTCTCCGTCATACTTTCAAGGGATACGTATAAGTTAAGTCTTAACATCAACATGGCATGTGTGGAGAGAAATGAACTAGTGAAATGTTATCATATCAAAGGATCCAAAAATAAAGAGAGAGGATCCTAAGATATGACGTTTTATACATGGAAAAGTTAACTGTAATTACATGTGATAGTTCATAAAAAACTTCACCCAATTATCACAAGCATAAAAAGACAAGAACTATTTAGCATTTCAAAATATAAATGCACAATACCAACAGTAGTAAAATACAACATGCAACTTTATTTATTTTCAACGGTGAAAAAAATTACTTTATGACTAAACTGTTCACATCATACCAGTTATGCATCTTTTGTTTAGATAAACACAGAATTGTCGAATCTTTATGAGTAAAATATTTAACAACAGAACATATCTATATTATGACATTTTATGTAGTTCTATTGTTACCAACTTGTTTCTTTTTCACATTACAAAAAACAACAAACGAATTTACACGTTATACTATTTTAAACTAACAGTGAGTTTATCAGTCGTAACACTCAAAAATGTATTAAATTAGGTTTAACATGACTTTCAAATACGAATATGTAATATTTTCATACTTCTGCGATTTTACTAGAGTTTGCTTTCAACTTGATGAAAAGTGTGTCGTCTTTTACATTGCTGTGCTTCTTCAGAGTTTCGTAGGAAACAAATCTCAGAAAACCATAGCCTAAACTGTCTGATTCTTTACTTGGCCGATGAAAGTTTTCCAGAAAGGGTCTGGCATGAAACTTTCGACAATGTGACAGGCGTTTTCTGGAGAGGCGGCAACTGATCATGAAGTGTAAAAGAAACAGTGTGTGAAAAGGGCCAAGAAAGGATTGAATCATAATCTCTTGGCAAAATCTTTATATACACAGACAAGTGACTACCTTCTCTTGCTCCGTTGCCGTTCAGGAAAAGAGTTGCCATCAGTTTGTAACCATACTGGCTAATGTAGAACGGGGAACTACTTAACTCGTAGCTTTTTCTGGATTTGGCTTCTGACATCTTCTGGGTGTAATCACTAATCACCCACAGCAGAATTCCAGATGTATTAAGTGTAAGGTTCTGAAAAGCATTTCGAAGTGAAGTGATCTGGTGTTGTTGCTTCAAGACTAAATCACTTATCAGGTCGAGGTGAACGTTGGTACTTGACTCCATGTGTAACTACAGAGCAAAATGTGAACCCTAACGTGAGAGAAAAAAAACACGTCACTTTCATTCTTTTGTTAATACTAATTCAACATAGACCAGTTAGTCACCCGCTGAGGCAGAGGTAAGGCTATGGTTTTAAAACGCTAAATTCAGGGCACAGCAAATAGCCTGATGTGGCTTTGCTATGAGAGAAAAATACACTTGATGAGTTCCTTAAAAAAAAACACCAACATACTTTAGATACACTTGAATAGGAACATATCTCTGAAAACATAGTTTAATAACAAAACATCCTGCTTCACAAAATCATTGTTGGTTTTGATAACCTTTTGGACGCTCTTGTTGCAATACCTCGTGACAAAACGTTACCTAACATAATTAACGTGTACTTACGTTGTCAGTCATAACCACATATTCGTTATCGTTCGTAACCATCCATCTTTTATATTAGTTTATTAATTAAAGTGAGGTTATTTCTGATGTTATGTAGAACATGTATTCTGCACATTTAAACTTCATAAAAGTTATTTTGGTTTTGATCACAAATTTTCCATAAATCAGCTTCGCAGATTTCGAATAAACTCTTATTTTTTATATCACACGAGGATTTTTTTACAAATCGGAAAGGAAAATAAAACAATTACTCAGATCAAATTTAATACAAAATAGAACAAAATGTGTTTGGGTCATTTGCACAACGGGACGATGTGGTAGCGACGAATAAATAATATTGAAAAGAAAAAAAATAGTGTCAAAGTACACGCACAAAAACATACTATTCACAAATCACACGTCGTGAGGCCTTTTAATAGTTTATATACTAGAGGTGTGTTTCTCGTGGGTTTATTTGTTTTTTAATTTAGCTCAAAGCTACACGAGATCTGTCTGTGCTTGCCGTCCCTAATTTAGCAGTGTAAGAAAAGAGGTGTGTTTGTGTTTTCTGTATAGCAAAGCCACAAAGGGCCATCTGCTCAGCCCACCGCTGGGAATCGAACCCATGATTTTAGCGTTGTAAATCCGGAGATATACCGCTGTACTAGCGTGGGGCAAGAAAAGAGGAAAAGCAGTTAGTCATTACCACTCACCGCAATCTCTGGTACAACTCTATCTTCCAACAAATAGTGGGATTGACCGTGCCATTATATCACCCTCACGGCTGAATGGCCAAGCATGTTTGGTTTGATAAGGATTAAACTCACGACCCTCAGAATAGCAGAAGCGTACTATCCTGGATATGCCGGTACTTTTCTTGAGAGTTCTAGAACATTCTAGGAGTATGCAAAACAATAATAATAACAACATCTTACAAATTTAATTATTTGTGACAGTATATTAAACGCCAAAATTTTATGTTGATAATCTGTAATAAAAGTTCAATTCAGACGATTCAAAAAATCAGATGTTACAAAAAATATTGTAACTATAAGTAATAAAATCAACACACACACATATGAACTAAAATACAACAATAAAAGTTTCTACTTTTTTGTTATGAGTTTATAAAAAAATTACCGAAAAGTTATTATTTCGTAATATTTGTTTTTTGTTTTTATTCATTTCGCGCAAAACTACACGAGAACTATCTGCGCTAGCCATTCCTAATTTAGCAGTGTACGACTATCACCACCCACCAACTACTCTTGGGCAACTCTTTTTACCAACGAATAGTAGGATTGACTGTCACATTATAACTACTTCATAATGCTGCGATTTAATTAGAATTTACTTTAACAATGTTAGATATTACCGAAACCTTTTAGCAAATGTGGTAAACGATGGTTCTTAGTTTTAAATTTAGAAAGACAATTTAAATAAACTACAAAAGTGAACAAACTAACAGTGCATCAAAATTTTGTAAAATCAAGGTCAAATACATATAAAAGCTCAATTATCTTTTTAGAAATATGGTCGTCAATATTCGCTATTAAAAATAATACTTTCAGTCTTGATTTAATTTCAAACTGGAATATATGAAATAATAATATAATTTACTGTGTACCAAATAAAAAACAGAGGCCTGTAACTCCAGGTGTATATATTTTGACTTCGTTTACTGCTTTTCAGAAATGTCTAAATTACCTGAAAGTTGGGCAGTTGTTTCTCCTGGAGTTAGAAATAATTCGTTTGTTTCAATACATGTTCAATTTCTTCAATTAGTTCATTTACGACTTTCAAAAGAATGCTCCAATAAACCTCACCTTGAACTTGCAACCCATATCTCTGAAAACACAATAAAGTGCTACAAATGGACTTCCATATCTTCTCTGTGGAGGGACCTTCGATGATTCACAGTGGTTAGGACATGGCACTGGACACCTGGGACATTTTGTTGTGTGGTTCTGTAAATATAAATATCACAATGACACAAACATATCTCAGTATCTACCGTTTGTATCTTTACCAGTGGTGTAATTATTATAAATCTTCTTTCCAAAACTCGTTGCAGTTTCACAACATTACGAAAAGCTGTCCGGTTATAAAGCTGCTTAACACGTTGAGCAACAAAAAAGTTTATTTGTCCGTGAGATACTTTCTCAGAAAAAAGTTAAATAATATTAAGTTCCTATCACAGTTAGTTGTGTACTTAAAGAGAAACTAAAGATCAACTAAACCCTAACTGTAAAACTTTGTAAGAAATAGTTTCTTTATGGGTATTTAAACCATTAGTATAGTTAAGTAACTACTAATAAAGATTAAAATTCATTATTTTTCAATTGAGTACCATCGCTTTATTTGTAATTAAGCATCTATTTGTGCTCTGCCCACCACGAATATAGAAACCCGGTTCTGGTGTTGCATGTCTGCAGATATGTCGTTGTGCCACTGGGGATGGGGTGTTATTGTTATTTTGAATTTCGCGCAAAGCTACACAAGGGCTATCTCTCCCAGCCGTCCTTAATTTAGCAGTGTAAAACAAGAGGGAACACAGATAGTCATCATCACCCACCGCGAAAGGGCTAGCTTATATGATGTGACGGGGATTCGAACCCGCATCCCTGAGATTGCGACTTGAGCGCCCTAACTACTTGGCCATGTCAGGTCACTAGGTGGCGGTGCCTCGTTGTTAACAATATTTTCGGCTTCCGACAGTCAATCTTTCCACTTCCTAAATTTAATTAGTTAGTCAACAAACAGCTTTCTTACTCGTTCTTTATAATACTATATAATACTTCAATCCAAAATCAGAGATTGTTGAGATGTAAAAACACATTGTCGACCAAATACTACTTTTACCTAGAATCGGAGTTTATTGAGACGTAAAAACCACACTGTCAGCTACACAGAACTCCCATATAGAATCAGAAATTATTGATATGTAAAAATAGTTGCCAGCTATACAATTCACTAGTTGAGATTAATATGTAATTCGAAAAATAAGGAAATAGTTGTCAAACGTGGAAAGCCTTTCTAACTAAAACTGCTATTTTTTGTACAAAACACGATTTTTATATCAATTTATTATGAACACTTTAGTATATCCTTTATTAATGAAATACCTCGAAAATAAAATGGATACGTGTTTGTCTGTTAATACAAAATACACTTTAATATAAGCTTTTTCTTTAAAAAATAAAACCATAATTTTCGGGCACATATGTTAATACAATATATTACTCAGACAGTGACCACATCCATACACTGTACAGAAGGTTGAATTTTGAAATGTTTTATCAATTAAAACAATGAAATATTTGTTACCAATTAGTGAAACAATTTTTTTACAAGTGTGAAAACATGTTCATGTTATACGGCTTTTAATTTTAAATATTTAAAAGTGCAACTTTTTTATATAACAGAAATGTTTCTCAATTTAATATATTCCAGCGGCATCATTGAGTGTAAAATGTTCCCGTATCTAATCATTTGAAGGATATTTTACTTAGGCAATTTTCATTTAACCATTAATGTCTGCGATGTCACTGTTTGCACGCCCGCGATCCCTACTACTACAAATTCTGACACAACTCCGTTTCTTTCACAGAACAAAATTACCATTATCTTCTTAAGTGATTCAATCATTAACCGCTACCGTATGAAATACTTTAATTAAAAATTTAACAATAAGATTATATTAGTTATCCTTTACAGTCGATTTTTCTTAAAATTTAGAATTTAAATCATAAATTTGCAAATTAAGTAAATGAATTGTTTGTTTTGGGAATTTCGCACAAAGCTACTCGAGGGCTATCTGTGCTAGCCGTCCCTAATTTAGCAGTGTAAGACTAGAGGGAAGACAGCTAGTCATCACCACCCACCGCCAACTCTTGGGCTACTCTTTACCAACGAATAGTGGAATTGACCGTCACATTATAACATCCCCACGGCTGAAAGGGCGAGCATGTTTGGCGCGAGGGGGATGCAAACCCGCGACCCTGAGATTACGAGTCGCACGTCTTACGCGCTTGGCCATGCCAGGCCAAGTAAATGAAAATTAACTGTGTGGGGTAAAACGTGACGCGACAGCTAATAGGGTTGTTTTAGGCCTACGTAAGTAGGTTCGAAACTTTCATCTATAAGAAACTTATTTGTGAGTACAGAAAATGGATCGACATAAATAATGCAGAACTACAAAGTACAATGTTATTTTAATCAGATTAACATAGACAAAAAAATGACAAGTTTAATAAATGTTCTAGACCACAAAGAACTTTTTTTTTTTAATCTAACCTCTAATATATCATAAACAAACTTATTCTGGCAATATCGACACGCCACCAGCCTCTTGGCGCATTCATTCAATTGGTGAGTAGTAACAAATCTTCGCAGAATCTTTAGTCCACATTTATTCTCACAAAATACTGGCTCATACTGGCTGCTACTCATGTGGCCCTAAAAGATCGGTTATCAACAAATATGCTTTATAAATGAGTTGCTGTCACGTTTCTTGTAATCACAGATAATTTCTCATGTACTTGTTACGATCTTACGGTTACTAAAGGTTAAAACAAAACATTCATAAAATGCTGTTTATATTAAAAACAAACCAGAGGTGTCCAATTACCTCATCACTTAATATAAAATAGGTAGTCTGTAAATTATATTTCCTGTTTAGGTGATCTGGGCTCAAATGTTTATAATGTTATGTTAGAAAAATGGAACAAACTTTCAACTTGGAAATAGATTAAGCCTAATTATTTTGGATTACACTAGTATTTTCATTTGCAATACAGTTTGGTAATTAATTTGTTATTTTTTTACTTACATAAACATTAGTTTTTTATGTATTATGTATACCGTTCTGTTACCAGGCTCCAGAGGCGTCGCTGAGTGCTTAAAAGATTTGGAGCTCCGTTAAATGAGTTTTCATCAGTAACTAGACGTTGTTATGAAGAATTATTTAAAATTTACATTTCGGTCTTATTGAACTTCTTGGCTTATAAGTTTTATGCATATGTTATAGTATATCCTGACTGAATCACATAAATTCAAAAGGAAACTTTAATTTTAGTCTTGACTTAGGTTTGACTTGAATACATTTTAGTCATATCTAAATTATAATTTTATTATCATTAGGTTATTTGTATTAATTGTGTCATATGTTGTAATGATTTTTGAAATTGTATAATTCTTTTAAAATGTATTGTATTTAACGTATACTTATCCATACGTATATTTATATAGCATCTGATTTAAAAATTTTCTTACACTAATTTTTAATTCTCTAAGATTTACTGTTGTACATTTATCTCAGTATAGTTCTTTAAAGAATGTGAAGTATATTGCTGAACGCGTATTGCGCAAGTTCTATATATCTTGTTTATATATTTAGAAGATTCTGGAGAGTAGCAATCAATAATATGTGGTTTTCGAACATTTTTTCGACACCTTCGAGAAACACTTATGATTTGTGCAAAAGCAGCTAGCCGAGAGACAGTAATAGAAAATTACAGTTACAATCAGTGTGCTTTTGGCCTCTGAAGCGATAATTGTGATTAACGACTATTAATCGGAAAACTATAGAATTTTGACCCAGAGTGTTTACAGATTTCGAACAAACCGTTTGACTTCAGTGAATTAACTTCGGACGTTAGTATTTCTACAAGTGCATTGAATACTTCTTTCGGATAAAAGACAGCGGTGTGAGGCCAATCAAGTTAGCTTGCTTAAGGGAGGTGTCACAATATCAACTCAAAATTAATTTGCTTGTCGTGAACCGAGATCGTCAATAAAATATTCAGTTCTATATCAGTTATAAGACTCAGTATTGTTTGTAAGTTTGTAAAACTCTTGTAAATAAATCATCATTTATAAAAACTGTTACTAATAACCCTTACTATAAACTGTACTGTGTTTTGGTTTATATATTAAAACATATTTGTGTTAAAAAAGAAAACTGTGTGTATAAATATTGTTGGCAAATATCATATGGTTGATACATATTAACATTTATTAACATTTGAATTAAAATTAAATTTCCGATTATTTGAAATCGTAATACGTAACGTACGTAACATAATAAATCGGAGACTTGTCCTTAACACAAATGGTTATATACAACAGTGTAACCTTAAACACCATATGTTTAGTTATCTGATAAAAAAATATCATTTAGTATTTTGCTAATTGTGATCTCTATCTTTAACAATATTGTGCACTTGAAAATTCAGAGCGTGTAACATTTCTGAGCCAACTGAAATAATGAGTGGATATAAAACAAACTATCTACTTATATCAAAAGTAAAAGTCAGTTTGGTAATGAGTAAGCATCAGAATGAATAACGTCGAGGGTTTAGGAAGCTAAAAATCTGGTTTGGATGTTTGCGTGGGCAAAGCCCTAGATACCCCATTTTGAAGCTTTAAGATTAACAAAAAAAACGTTAAAATGTATTAAGCATTCTCAGTGATTTAACACGTTCAAGAGCTTCAGAATGGCTCAATGAGCTATCTGATATGTCCACCAAGAGGAATCGAATCCCAGATTTTAGTGTTGTAAATTCGAAGTCTTTCCGCTGTCCCATCAAGCGACAAACTTTAAAAATAAAAAAAAAACAGTCAGCACAACGAACAATTCGATTCCATGAAAGACACATCTCTTTACTTAAACATTTCAAACTAGTACATGAAACAAACAATATCAGAGAAAACACGAGTTGGAAAAGTTGTTAATATATAACAGGATGTCCGGAAATCGTTAAGAAACTACTTTCTTCTCAATATGTGACTTGATAACAACTTCCGGATGCCCAGATACGCATCACAATAACAAACATAAATACAATGGAACTAGTAATAGTTACAACACATCATTTTATAACTAAGTATAGTGTTTCAAACAGTCGACTAATGTGAGCATAATAAGTATCGTTTACACAATTGGAAAGTTAACGAAAATATAGAACACGTAAGCATGAAATTGCAATATGTAATTTTTTAACAATAATGAGAATCAGATGAAGAATGTGTGAATTACATAAAATACTAAACGTTAGCATAGTGTTCTAAAACCATGTAATATGCATAGATATGGTAACAAAACAAAAGGGAATCCTCAAATGCCGCGGCTGAAACTGGATCTGAAAGCGCTATAGAGATAGAAGTTTGTGAGTTACAATTGTGTACTTGAAGAGAAAAAAACTCATAACTATTCTATAAGCCACTATGCCGCGGCTAAAAGCAAATACAAGATTATATTACAACATAAAACTTTAAACCTCCTGTACCAATTTTTTTATATTAACATAACACTACAAGCAGTACGTTTTCATTGTGTCACACAACTATAGAATTTCCAACAAGCAAACAGTTATGTAGAAAGTTGAACCGCTCCAACAGAAAAACTGAATCATAACGATTTAAAAAAAATTTGACTAACCCCATATATAGACGACAAAACAGCGTAGATGGGCCAAAGATACCATTCAATACAAGTTGTCAGCTACACCTTTACCCCCTCTCCCCATAAAGTTCGACAGGTTTACGATTTTCTCTCAAAATAAAACTAATTGTAAACAAAGAGAATATTTCTGAAATAAATTTGATGTAGGTATCTTTAACGGTTTATCTTTAAGCAGGGGTCTCTTTAACGGTTATCCTACGTTTGTGATATAAAGACCGAAAATAGGTTTTGTTTGCGAGAATGAAAGAATGTTGTGGTTTGAGTTGATAGAAAGTACTTTAGTTGCTGGTGGATAATCCCATTTGATTAGCTGGTAGAGTTTCTTAGTACATTTCTTAATTCGAAATAAAACTAAATAGTACTAAATGTTAATATCAACAAAGAATACTGCGTTAGTTTGACAAATTACCACTCTTCTTTTTTTTTTTGCTAAATATTACTAATTGATGTTTTTGGTTTTAAAACATTTTGTTTGTTTGTTTGTTTTGAATTTTGCGTAAAGCTACACGAGAGCTATCTGCGCTAGCCGTTCCTAAGTTAGCAGTGTGAGACTAGAGGGAAAGCAGCTAGTCATCACTATCCACCGCCAACTCTTGGGCCAATCTTTTACCAACGAATTGTGGAATTGACCGTCACATTATAATACTCCCACGGCTGAAAGGATGGGTATGTTTGGTGCGACGGGTAATCGAACCCATGACCCTCAGATTACGAGTCGAACGCCTTAACCCACCTGGCCATGCCGGGCCTTCTTGAAAACAGTAGAAGTTCAATTTACCTACATCAGTCAGTTGTTAGGTTCTAGAAAATACGAGATTTACTACGTATATACACATTAAGAAATAGCCGTAGAATGAGCTATACAGGAATATACTGCTTCTGACTTTATTTCATTGTTTCTTACACTTGGGATACCATCTACTCATTTTGTGATTGACGTTTGTACTTGTGAAACAATAATATGTATGTGAATTTAAAAAATAGAAGGATTTATTGTAGCTGGTAAGAGATTTTTAAGCTTCTGCGTTGCTTATAGAACGACATCATATCTCTGTCTCGCTAACAGTTTTTCGTTATTTTTGTTTCAACTACACTATTTGTGTTCGTTGCTAATTGCCTAATATTTGCTGATAAACCTACACGCGAATATAATCCTAGCGATGATGAAACGCTCAGACTTATGTAGCATTGAAGTCCTTTATTTCCGGATGAGATGTTTTGAAAAACTAATGTAACTACTTCAACCCTGTTCGTGGAAAATGCAAAAACGGAATTGGCATAGATGCAGCCAATCACAACGGTTTGAACTTAGAACATTACGTGCACTGAGTAAGTGCTCTACCAGCTAGACCCGACTATGTAACACAAATTTTGTTCTTGGATAATATGTGTTATTTCTTAATTGCTTATGTTGTAAAAGTACAGAAAATGGCCGTTATTCCCCTTCAAACTTTGCGTTCGTGACCTTGATAATGAAATGTACGAATTAACCTATTTTCTATGTAGAAACGGGCATATTTGCACATTTTCATTTACATAAGGTCTGAATAACATATGAATCAAAATTTACATATATTTATACTAATGTTATACAAAAATGTTTAAAACTTTTTAGAAGTGAGTAGTTTCTCGAGATTTGAGAATGTAATGTAAATCACTTTCACGTATCAGTCCCCAAATATAGACTTCCATCATGTTTTCATTGTACTCTTTTTGGTAGCGACGTTGAAAGTTTAGAATATCTTTGTGAAAGCGCTCGTCTTGCTCTTTTAGGTGCACCGAATGAGCCAGTGAAAGAGATGGGTAGTTATTCCCATTATGGAGAAGCACAGTTTCCAAGCTTCTGGATGACCTATCAATATTGATGCGTCATTTGTTCGGGTTACAAACAATTCCAATTACCTTGCACAAACCGCATACATTGTGGCAGAAGCAGAGCCCATCTTCACGAGTGAAGAAGCTTGAAAAATGTCGGTGTATTGCGACTTTCATCTAAAAAGGCACTCCTAGAGCCCAGGTGTCAAAAGCTTGGCATTCGACTTTGTTACACCAAAATCTGTGATCAAGTCATTGGGTCTCTTTGGTTGGGATAGCATGTGATTTTCTCACCAGCTGCACCTCTGAAATTGTAATCAGGATCTTCAACGTATACCTACTCTTCTGATTTGCTGTTCTTTTCCAAGGATGCTGCTTTCTCTCTGTCGGAGTGAGTACCGGGAGCTCAGGGCAGTGTGGCACTAGGGCAATGAATGATGGAAAGTCCGGAAACATGATAGTAGATGCATTTTTGCCAGATTGACGTCTGGAAGGGTCCACCATTCTGATGTAGCTATTGCTTGAATGGTCAGTGGGTTCACGTCAAATTCTTGGAATAGCAATCTTCATGTCTCTCTTTTCCCCTCTGTACCATCCTACAAAAGAGCAAAATACAATTTTTATTATGAAGAATTAATTTATTTCATCCACAACTAATTTGTAAGATGTTCATGCAAAATATTTATATGTGATTGTTTTTCTATTCCATTGGAAATTTTGAAACATAAATTAAAAGAGATTAAAATTTTAAATAGGTATACAATGTGTATAATGTAAAATCTTACTATTTAAGCAAGGAAAAATTGTCCGTTTTACCTTCCAGAGGTTTTTTGCAAAGCTCTAAAGGTAAAATGAGGTGCCCAGGGTTTGTCTTGATCCCCGACAGGCATGCAGAAATATGCCTTGTAGGTTTCACACAGTTTTCTACAGAAAACTTTTTCCCTCTTGTCTTCATACATTGGCCACATACATAACAGAATGAGTTTGGAGAATGCTTGCAGCTTCTTAATGTCATCTCTGAAAAAATCAGATAGGTCTTTATGTTCACTCAGGCAGCTAGAACTAAACTGAAGTGTTCGGCCCCTGTCTGTATATATTACTATAAAAAGTTCTAGAAAATTCGAAAAGGTTCTTGAAATTTCTCGTAAGTTCTACAACATTCTAGAAAGCTCTTGAAAATTTTTGTAAGTTCTAGAAATTCTCTATCGGCTACTCAGCACTGAATCTACATAAAATGTTCTGGAAAATGGGCAAATTTCTTTACCCAGGTAACAAAAAAACGTTTTAAGAGAAAAATAGCTATTTTCCATATACTTGAGGCATAACCAATTAGGAAATAACACTTTTAGCCCAGGAACATGAAAAAGTAAAAATTTTGTTGCATATATAATTATAATTCTCCTTTCACCGATTGCGAGCGATATTAAGATTCGAAGCTTGAAGAACAAAATAAAATTGAACTGTGATTAATTGGTGAAAGTCACCTGTTTATGACGTTTTGACCAATCAGTTGGAATGTTTTCGCAAAACTCTTGACCAATTATTTGAAACGTTTTAACACGCCCTTTACCCATTTTATTAAAATATTTTTGTTTGCCTCTTGACCAGTCATCTGAAAAGTTGTTGTTAAGCTATTATTCATTTGGAACCTTTTTGCAAACTTCTTAAATTTTTAACATAACACCTTGAAAATGTTTTGATGTGAATTTCCTAGGTTTTTTCCATGATTTCTTTTTTACCTCATATTTAAAGTAAAAAAATAAAATCGCGAAGTCAAGAATTGAATTCTTTTTCTCACCAGGCCTTATCTGTAATATTGTTAGTTCGTCCATCCACTTACAACCTTTCTGATGGTGTATACAGTAAACAAGCGAACCCATCACCGTATCCTCTGTGTTTGGATTTGGGTACACCTGAAATGTAAATTAATATAACATTTTAACTCTAATTCACTATTAGCTGCAGAACAAGAAACAACCAAAAAACATAGTCACATTTGAAGAAATAGACCGGGTAGTATTCTTGTGTGAAATTGTTTTCTGTTGTTGTTTGAGAGACGAAGGGTAATCTGGTTTAGAGATGAAAAAGAAAACTTGAATGTGTTAAAGTTTTATTGTGACCTATAGTGACCTATTTGAATTAAAGTTTCTAAACGAGTCTCGCATCCCGAGATAATGAACTGAAAAGATATGATACAGAGTTTAAAGTAATAAATCATAAGATTACATGGGCTTAAAATTAAAGTTTGATCTTATGTAGGAAATATACACAACTGTCATTAATTTAAAATTTGAAGTCCACTAGTTACAGAGATACGACTGAACAAAGTCGAAAAAGTTTTTCAAGAAGGCACAACTATATAAACAAAGTTGACAAATGACGTGATATTAAAGTAGTTATACTAATATAGAAGAACGAGTTAAGAATAACCTCTACAGTTAGCTGCAGCCAGAAAGAAATTTTGTTTTAGCGTTATTCATCATTTGCGAAAGTTTGCTACTGTCTTTCCAGTACACACAAATCACTGATCTCCAAAACTTAAGATATACTGAAAAGTCAAGATTAAAATAGAACACAACCAAGTGGCTCGCGTTGCCAGTTCAAATTGCATTTCATGGTTCATACGCTGATTATACAACGTATGGTATAGGTTTGGAAACACCCAAAATAAGAACTAGTCAAAGTGACGACTTTTGAATAGTAAATCAGGTAGTCAAGCGGTGCCAAAAACGTCTCTCAAAGTAGTCGCTAAAATCGATGACTACCTTATATGACTATTAAATATTAGTCATTTTTACTACTGTGTAGTCGGAAAATAGTCAGGTGATGGGGGCAGGGATACCTGGCAGATAATAAATTTGATTGCTCAGTGATAATCGTTATGACTTTCGTTAGGTAGTCATTCTGACCAATGCTGACTATCTGACAATTGTTTCACTGCATACCTGCAAACCACTACAGAGTAGTCATGACATAGTCAGTGTGATCTTCTTTGTCCAAGGAGCGGTTGTCATTATGACTATCCATTAACAATGGATTGTTGTCATTATGATTATCCAACGATTATGGAAAATAAGTCATGTTGACCCGGTCAGGAGCATCTCTGCAATGTCACTGTCAGGCAAAGAGACCATCTTCAGTCAGTTGGGGTCAACAGAACCATCACTGAGCAGTCGACCCCGCTGCCATCTGATGATTCAACCTAAGTCCCAGTAACCTGCCACTATCTTGAAAAATATATAATGCATTATAGCAGCACCATTTTTATTCCAAACTGAACAGAAGTGTACATCAATATTCATGTACCAAAATAAAATTCAAAATGCAGTAACAATTTGAAAATAAACAACTGAACTTTACACTTGGTTTTTTTGTAAATTCACCCTGGATCAAATATACATGACAAGTTACTATTACCAGATCTAATATAATCTTATGGCTTTGAACATTTTTCTCTTCCTTTACCTTTGGACGTTTTGATAGATTTCCCGCTGCTATGTTTTTTGACATTCAAGAGATCAAGCAACTGAAGAACACATCTGTCTGCATATTTTTCAGATTTGGTAATTTTCCTGGACTCATCATTGAGCTTCAGAACAATTCTTTCAACAAAATTGAAAGTTTTCTCGAGTTTTGTTGGAAATGCAAAGTTGAAAATATAAAAACTCCCTACATACACAGTGAATGCTTCCACAAAATTTTCAGTGGCACAAATATCAAAGCCATCAACATATAGTTTGAATTCCTGATCACAAAACTGAGAAATTGAAACACATTGAATTTATATACCACTCTCAGCAGGTTCCCTAACTTCAGTACCCACCATGATACTTTCACTTTCTTTTAGAAGAAAAGGGATACCAAGAATGGCAATAGTAGATGTAACATCAGGCATGTGTGAGGACTGTTTCATAAGAAATGCTAGCAATGGATTATTTTCTGGCGATATGTTTCTGTCCTGCACGTGAAAATTTACTGAGTCCGTTTATAAAGAAAGAAAGTTGGACACTCCTTTTTCTGCATCATTTCCTAGCCGCTTAAATTCATTCAATAGCTGTACTGGTGATGCCACAAAGAAAGGATAATGCTCTATAAGTTTATTGACAGGAGTGTTGTCAATGACCAGTTTCCTACTATATGCAGAGTTTTGTCCATAAGCAAGTCCACTTTACAAAGATCACCCTTTTTTCTGCACTGCAGACGAGTTTTCATCCATTCCTTGCGTTTTTCGGTGGAAGTTTCATCCTCCCCAACTGGCTTTTCACACAAGTATTGCTTTAATCCATATAGCCTCTGTTCTGAGATGTGGTTTGGAGATGGGGTTTCATCTGTTGCAGTTTTCGTCTTTTTCTTTCTTTCTTGGACTATAGGCAATGATGAATCCTTCTGCTTTCTAGTATTCTGGAATTTCTGACGAAGCCTCATCCTACACATCTCCTGCAATTAGAATTGACAGAATTAATTCTATTGAGAATGAACAACAAAACTGCCCTGGTATAACTGTAATTATTTTAAACAGTATTTCTTTTAGACCACTTTTGGCATTTTCAGGTTTAATCTGAGAGATTCAAAGGTCATACACATACTGATTAATAAATCAGTTGTACGAGTTCATCTTGACAATGTATTCTCTTTAGCGTCAAATTAGTTTAGTTTCATTAGTTGAATCATGTTATATCGTATACAAACAAAACAAATATTTCAAAGTATAAAAATAGTATTTTCCACAACCCCTCCTTGGTAGATATATATACTTGTGTGTATTTTAAAAAATATAACTTCCCACAAAATTTTCACTTGTTTCTTTACTAATATTATGCAACACGAACGGGTGCGGCATGGCCAAGGGTGTGACTCGTAATCTGAGGGTCGCGGGTTCGCATCCCCGTTGCGCCAAACATGCTCGCCCTTTCGGCCCTGGGGGCGTTATAATGTGACGGTTAATCCCACTATTCGTTGGTAAAAGAGTAGCCCAAGCGTTGCGATCACAAGCTGTCTTCCTTTTAGTCTTACACTGCTTAATTATGGACGGCTATCGCAGATAGCCCTCGAGTAGCTTTGCGCTAAATTCAAAACAAACAAACAAAGCAACACAAAAAAATGACATTTAATTTATTTTGTGACTGATGAACATATTTCTTGCAGAATACATATACACCCTTACAAGTGATGATATGGTCATTCCTGCTATGCACTTTAGGACGAATTTTATTGGGCTCATAAAGTCAAATGTATAGATAAAAGAATATATTTTTGATGAAAATATATTTCACAACAAATTTAGCATAATGCACATGTGGATAGCACTTACACGAACACCTTGGGGTGTTAGATTTGGGGCATCTGACAGCTGAGGGTAGCGCTTAAATATTTCATCTACTACTTGGTCATACTGCCTTGAAGTACGATATCTGGAAAATAGAGATTGGGCAGGCTATCAAGTACAGATGAAGACATATGAAGAGACATTACACTAGGGAACACTCATTTTGTTGCATTTAAAAAAAAAGACCTTTCTATAGTCAATTTGAGTGTGTTGATTTTAAATCTGAAGTCGGTTTTTGTCTGCAAGCTACAGATTTTATGCAATTTGACATTTTTATTTATTTTTTAATTTTTCGTTATTATGGGAAATTATAGGAATAGCTTATCAATTTGTTTGTGTGTTTTATTCATGTAGGAATTTGCGTTTGTAACTTTTGCGTTTGTACACTTCATCTGGACAATCTCGTTTAATGCTCCAGCAGTAGTCAGCCATCATACTTTTGTCCCAGCGCCCTTGGTAGCGTTCTTCCATGACCTTTAGGTCTTGGTGGAATCGTTCTCCTTGTTCGTCACTCACAGCCCCCAGGTTGTCAGGGAACTTATCAAGGTGACTGTTCAAAAAATGAAGCTTGATGCTCATGTTGCACCCAAGATCACGAAAAGCGAGGAGCATTCTGTTCACAAGTTCACTGTAGTTCTCCGCCTTATTGTTTCCAAGGAAGTTCTGAACGACTGCCACAAGGATAACCATGCTGCCTTTTCTAAAGCGGTCATCTTAGCAACAAACTGATCATCACGAATTAGGGTTCGAATCTGTGGGCCATCAAACACGCCTGCTTTGATCTTCTCAAATGATAACCCTGGTAAAGCTGTGATGATGTGTTGGAAACATTCACCTTCGGTTTCCAGTGCCTTGACAAATTGCTTCATCAAACCTAATTTGATGTGAAGAGGAGGAAAGATGATCTTATCTTTGCTTACAATTGGGTCTTGTATGATATTTGGCATGCCTGCTTCAAGGGTGTCACGAATAGGCCAGTCCTTCTGGACCCAATGTCTGTCTCGTGCTCGGCTGTCCCACATACAGAGGAAACATGGAAACTTGGTGAAACCTTTCTGTTGTCCAAGAAGAAAGTTGACCATCTTTAAGTCTACACAAATGATCCAATTGTGCTCATGATATTTTAATAAGTCCATGACCATTCTCATATCATCATAGTCTTCCCGCAAATGCACTGAGTGACCGACAGGTACTGCTACATAAACATTCCCATTATGTAAAAGAACACACTTTAGACTGCGTTTTGAACTGTCTAAAAAAGAGTCTCCATTCAGCAGGACTATAGTAAGGTACACCCAGTTCTTTGAGAAGCCCTTGGATGTCATGGCAGTAAACAAACTGTCTGTCTTCTGAAAAGAAGGTCACTAAAAACTGGTCACGCTTTCTAAAATATGATACTTTAACAGAGTGATCAACAAGCTTTCTGCCTTGTAATCTTGATGCCAAAAGCTCTGCTGCTTTCTTTGAAAGACCTAAATCCCGCACTAAATCATTCAGTTCAGCCTGGGGAAGAGGCTTGGGGACGGGGAAAGGTTCAGTGTCTGAAGAACAGTTGTCCGATTGTGTACACTTTTCTGACAATTCACTGTCACAACTGTCTTGTTCGCTTGTATCATGTCCAATGTCTTTATCGTCCAATGAAGGCAACCCTTTGAAAACTGGAACAGGAACTTCTTCAGAGTGCGGAGCAGGCCGAATAGCTGAGGGAATGTTCGGATACGTAATCTTATGTCGGTTTTTCTTCCCAACACCCGTTGTGTTTACCATGCAAAAATAACACCATGGTTGGTGGGTTCGCGCCAAATCATTGGAACACCAAAGGCAGACCATTGCGTTTTCCTTTGGTCCAGTCTCGAAGCATTTCCTCACAATTGTGGCACACAACATGAGGAGCCATTGCTTGTCTTGATCACCAAGATGAACTTCAAAATATGCCTTGTAGGCACGCTTGACGAACGAGGATATGTTACGTCTCTGACGATTGAGTGTGTAGCATCCACATATGTAGCAGAAGGCATCAGGCTTGTTTCTGCAATGATATCTATTTTTGGAAGCCATGTTTGATCTGAAATAAAAGAAGAATGATCAAAATATTAGAAGCTGTCTATATATATGGACGTGAAAATGCTTATACATGGTTTACGCAAGTTCATATTTGTACAATTTCATTAACCTCAAATTGTATACAAACTAGAGCTTGTAGAGAAAAACTAATTTCAGATTTGAAATCAGCGCCTAAAACTCCTTCAGAAACAGTTAAAATATCCAATGCAACTCAAAGTTACTGAAAAAGTGTTCCCCAGTGAATATAATCAGTGTAATTACGCTTGTAATCAGAAATGGTACGCATGGTATTTGCTGCACAGCACTTAAAAGGTATAGTTGGAAATCTCAGTGTAGACTGCATCCAGCAAATGGAAGCGACTTTCTTTCCCAACAGGCTTCACTTGCGACAATAGCAAAGCAGTAGATCGAGTCAGACTTGACACATTTTTCAGCTTGAAGGGTACTGGACGAGGCTTGGATGCTAAGATGCTGACCAAAGAAAATATCAAATAGTTCAAAACACTTACAAATTGGGGTTGACTGATTGAAATGAAATACTAACTATGGCCTAATTGTCTCAAGTGAAAAATGAAATCATTTCTTCAACAGATTGAAAGATCTGTTTGACATTCATTTGAGCATATCCTACCATGATAATATGGACTGAATTTGTTCAGTACTGGGACCAGGTGAAGATGCACTCTGCCTGCTTGAAGGCACTTCAGGGTTCGGTGGATTCTGGTCAAAAATAAATTTTTAACGGGTCTAAATTTGTAGTAAAAAATTAACAACAGTAATTGTGCTGTGTTAAAGAATGTATTTTGAACAATTTTACTTCTTTGTTTCGGAATAAAGTTTCTGCAGAGTGATTTCCAATAACTACACAAATGATTATAATCACTCAAATTTAAATGGGTTGCGCATTCTTACAAACAACTTACCATAACAGCTATCTCTCCGTCAAAGGCCCCAGAAACCAGAGAAACGTACAACTTTGCTCGTGGTTTTGGAATGTCAGACCATTGAACATCCATCCAGTTCTGCCAGTCTTCAATGTACACTTGAGCTGACAAGTTGGGCAACAATTCCAGATCATCCACTGACACCCCATTTTTTTTTCATTCTGGGTAATGTGGTAGAATAAAGCCATCTCTCTGGAATGTAAAAGTATGGTACTGATCAAAAATGATTCATATGTATACACATGAAGAAAAGTTGTCATTGAAGAACAACTACAAAACACCAAAAAGATACATTAAATTTCCATGAATTTAACATCAACAGGACTGGTATAAATCAGCTAAATAAGTAATTTGGTTTTTCCCTACCAAGTACTAGCCTTTAAAGGTGAAAGCAAACATAAGTAGTCTGACCTCAATAGATGGTCATGATAGTGGTGATTTTGGTGCAAATATGCATGATACATATTAATATGACACAAGTTCTCTCTGTTTGAAAATTGTGATGAAATTTGTCACAAAAAAGGCAGAAACAAATTTACGTAAAATATATCAAATCTTTTGATGAAATTTGTCACTTGAAGGTACACACCAAGTTACATAAAATAGGCTAAAATTTACCACTGATTACCGAGTTCTGTTTAAAATTTGTCATTATTCAGTCGCCACGAATGTAGTGATGTAGGATGATCATATTTTCACCTTTGTTTACATAACAAGGCAATGATCATAAAGATCCGGAATGCTCAGGAGTTCATAGCTTCTCATTGGCTCTACAATGTAAGCATGAAGATGCCTGTGATAACCAATAGTTTGGTATCTTTGACAATACAAAAAAACGTTTTCCCAAAAAAACAAAGCAACAGGTCACTGAAGAAAATTGAATCTTACAGGATTAGCTAGGTCAAAGGCATCTATTCCAATAAACCCATTGTTTTCCAAATGTGAACAGAGTTTATACTGGTGTCTCATTGCCATTGTTTTGGCTAGATTCCTCCTGTTTTTGGTACGTCTTGCAACATCAACAAAAAACTTTGTTTGGCCTCAAATCTCATGGTCCACACATTCCTCGGTGGACCAAATCTGCGGGTCATCTCTAGGCAATGCATAGTAAAATGTTCCTTTGACTTGAGAGTTCCATTTGGAAATTCTTTTTTCATAAAGAGAATGGAACTGTTGTATTACATCATTTAAGAATTCAATGCTTGCATATGACATTGATGGACACATTATCAATTCTACCATATCCAGCAGAGCCAACAGAACTACCCATTTGTTGTTGCCTTCTGCCACTGCATCACCCACCAGTAATGGAAATAACCTTAAGAGACACCAAACTTGCGCAGTGTTTTGCTTAATGTGTACAGACCCTCTCAAAATAACAAGCTCAGACCTATTGATTTTATCAGTTCCTTTGTAGTGGAACTCCTTTACTCTGCCTGCAAGGTACTGAAGGCAGAAGTATCCAGACAAGACATGCTGATCTATGAGTGAAATTAAAATTTCTGATACCAAGCCAGATTTAAAAAGGTCATGTAATATATCAGGTGGTAGAGCATTTACCAAATGAAATTGCTGCAGAACGTTCAGGAGCGATCTTTTTTTAACCCCATGTGTACTTTACAAAGTCGGTTCAGTTTAAACCATTGCAACTTGGTAATTATAGGATGCAATAGAATTCTTTGGACATATCAGTCAACTTTCTTAAATCATCCCAAGTTACCATGCAGAATCCACATGATCTGAGAGCAGAAAATGATTCAAGAAACCCTCCAATAGCATGGCTTCCCAAATTATCTGCAACAACAACAAGAGGTGCATCTCTGAATTTGAATGTTCCCTCTGGTTTAACAATGTCAATACCAATGTTTTCAAGAACACATAGTTCTTCAATCAAAGATCTCATAACTGTATTCAGCCCATGTTTTTTTACATTTTGGCTCTTCACGAAGATTGTTAAGAATATACAATGAAGCTGAGATCTCAAAGCAGGTTCAATATTGCCTAACTGATAGTAGAAAGCAGCATATTTTTAAGCAACAGCTCGTATTCCAGTCTGGTTCACAGATGTAAAGTCATTAAAATAGAGAATTATTTGAAGGTCAAGGGTTGTTTCTTGCCAGAATGGATGGTTTTTGAAATGTTCACCATCAACGACATCTCTAAGACAATCATCAGCTGACTAGCGAGGATAAACAACCTGGCTAAAAATATCATCGTGTTTAAGCAAACACTTTAGAGTATCTAATAAAGAAACATACTGCATTGTGTCACGTTTCCCATCACCAGCAATTCCCAGGTCATACTCAACAGGTTTTACAAATGACAAATTATCTTCAATGCAAGACTGAAAATTATTGTGATCAGTGAAATTTTCAATCATGGAATGAATGAACGTCAAGACTTTCAATCTTGCAAGCTTCCACCACTGTAACTATACTATTTGTAGGAACCCCCTCACTGATCAATGTTCTTTTTATGGTTTGGAATAAATGTTTATCTTTGGCAGCCATAATAGAACAGGACAAATTTAAAAAATTACCTGTAGTTTTATAAGTATTTTTTTTTCATTTTCACGCAGGTGCAGAATTGTTTTAGTTAAGGTTCTTCACTTGTCTATGACAACCATCTCCTTATTACCATCAACTGCCTCATCACTGCCAAAGTTTTATACCTCTGTTCCATAAAGTACTCGGCACATTCACAAGGGAAAATATTGAAAATTTCTGACTGTTCTGCTATGTTTAACTCCAAAGAATACCAAACTTCACAGTGTCTATTAATAAATATCATGCAAGACATGCATCCAAATGTCACGGGTTTTCATTCTGGAACGTAAAATGTATCATTTATTTAACTAAATTTAATGATAAATTTCAACAATAACAATTAACAAATGTCGGACCTGCCCTCAATCTAGCGAATAAAACGTACTTTAAAATGCAAATTCTTGCCACAACCCCCCCCCATAGTATCCCCCGATTTTCATAAGGGATTACAATTTTTATTATTTTAACTACACAACTTGGTTGCTGATGACTCGATGCAATATCACCCGGATCCTACATGTCTCTCACCGGTATGGATTATGGGAGGGACCGAAAGTCTGAGAAAGATCCCTGGAAGCAAAGAAGGGAGAGGGATTAGGGAATATTTTGCAGGATCACAGGCCGTCTATTCATAGTGTACGGCCTGGAGCTGGCTCCTATCTCGCACCATTCGAGTTCAAAGTATAGAGTTTAAAAATTTAAATATACTTTGTACCTAAAGAGAGTTTTAGATAGATTGTAATATTAAACTAAAGAAACACACATTAAACACAATATATGTTTCACTTTTTTTACCGTTTTCAAATGATTTGTCTTGCCACCCCCATTTGTAACTCCATTATTGGCTGTGTCAGTGGATCCAGCTATAATACACACGTCGCATAAAGTGTGTTCGCTTCAGCATTTGTAGCTCTGATGATTTATTAAAAATAAGGATTTATTATTTACGTATTATCGTATGTCATCTTTCATTATCAAAGGTCTATAAAATAAATACAGACGAGGTCCCTTTTAATGAGTATACAACTTTCATCTGCGTAGCGGTAGCCGTAACAAATCTTTTTAGCAGCGGTGTAGTTTGCGGTAAATTTAACAGAGCAGCAACATGGATCATTGCGGGCTTTTGATTCCACCACAGGATATGCATTCAAGATACCAAATATGTGCATTTGTGATGTCAAGACTGGGGAATGTTTTCGATTTCATACTTGCTTCAAAGCATTACCTAACTATAAATATTCCTACTCTACTACTACTAGACTACAGTGGTACAGACTTACACAATGTAACGGGTAACCATCCTTGTTTACAGATATCGAGTTGTACAAAAAACATACGGATGAACACACTTCAGCTAATCTAGAAAGTTAAACATTCATATTCTTATATTGTTTTATTGAAACATAGGGGGAGGTTTCACAGGTATTTGTTGTGATTCTTGTTTCTCTGCCATCCTTCTCGTGAAAACAATGACTGATACAGAGATATAACTGAAACTATTGTACGTTTATAAGCTTCTAATCCTGGCTTATTCACTTGTTAAATGTACCATGAGATGTGCCCAGCTTTATCGCAATGACTTGTTTTGGGTCAAAGCTTCCCTTTTGTATCCACAGCCTACACTTTACAGATGAGGATGTTTGGATCAGATTGTAGTTTTGAAGCCCTGTATGCTATTGTTCTAAACGCTCTGTTGTAAGAAATCTTCTGCTCTCATAGAAAACACTGAAGGCTATCTTTTTCGAAATGTTGTGTTATTTGGCTCAACATGGTTTAACATTCTCTCGATGCAAACCTTCTTCCTGGTAGACATAAACCCTCAATGATAAAATTACCTATTAAAGCATTGCACTATCGTATGGACCGGAATATGTCATAAACCAAATACCTAGGCTTTTAAAAGTTCCCTTGTTTTAGCTGGCATCTGTAACTACGTGCTACTCATTGAACTTATACCACTAGTAATTATGAGGCGAAGTTAGTCCTCAAGTATCAAAACACTGCCCCATAAATAGCCAATTAACATGAAAACGGTAGTAAATTGTAGTCTCAAACTGTTTTATTTAACTACTGGAGAATTATTTTAGTGAACAACAGGCTATCTGCTGCGTCAACCGAGGAGAATTGAACCTCTAATTTTAGCTTTGTAAATCCGAAGTCTTACCGCTGTACCAGCGGGGGACAATAATTTTAGCCAAACATGATTGAAAACTAAGTACACTCACTTTGTATTAGAACTAGTTACATTCGATGGCGTAACATTGTAAATAGGACAGACTGGTCGGTGTATACCTGTTTGATTTGTTTTAGCACAAAGCTGCAAAATACTTTGCATTTACTGTCTCAGTAGCATGTGTGGAACCTAGAATTATAGCGTCACAAGCTTTTAAGCTTTAGCTGAACCCCAAGAGACAAACTGATATATAAATCTACTACAAATATAATTAATAAAGGCATGGAAAATAAAAATACCCATATATGTGGCAAGTAGAAAGGAAGTAAAAACACAAATAAAAATATTTCATTACAGAAATAGAAATAAGTCAAGTTTAAAAGACTTCCGATGCAAGTAGTTTAAATTTGACACAATCCTTAAAATGAGTTATAAACATATAATCAAGTAGAAATAATGTGAAAAACAAATAAAAAATATTTCATTGTACAAATAGATTTGATTGACAGGATATTCTCTTCTTCAGGTATAACAGCCTACGACAATTGTTACATGTAAATATAGAGAGTTGTAAAAGTCAAGTTTAAAAAACTTCCGATGCTAGTAGTTTAAATTTTGTACAGCGCTTACAGTTAGTTACAATAAAATAAACAGAAACAAGCAAATAGCTTTAATGAGTAACGCTAGTAGTTAGTTTAAAGTTGGCACAACCCTTAAAATCAGTTATAATCATACAAACAGAAACAAGCAAATAGCTTTTCTGAGATGTCCCCGGATTCACAACGCTAAAATCAGGGGTTCGAGTTCTTTCAGTGGGCTGAGTAGGTAGCCCGATGTAGCTTTGCTATAAAAAAAACACGCACACTTACACACACGGTTTTCTGTCTAGTGTTAGTATTTTAAAGTTGTCACAACTTTTAAAGTCAGTTACAATCTTATATAGAGAAGCAAGCCATTAGCTTTTCTGAGTTAACCCAGTCATTATATAAGGCCCAGGGAGAGGACTTCTAATTTTAACAAATCCTTCATGTTTCGCTCTTCTCCGTATATTGAAAATATTCAATAACATTCAGTCGATCTAATCGATGACGTCATCAAAGACCCATTATTTCCCTTCCCTCAACCCATTTCCATGATGCACTGTTTTCTCTCAAGATTTCAGACTTACACAGTTCTTCAGAAAGTAGGAAAAAAATGTTTCCATGAATGTAGTGGATCAGACATTTACAGTTTAAACAACAGCAGTAAGACGGGCTGTCATTGGTTGAGCTGTAAACCTCCTGTTGCTGTGAGTTTCATAATTTAGATATTGCTAGTGATGATACTGAACTGTAGTACCTCTCTTCCCAAACGCAAGCTAGTTCATAACATATGAATCGCTACATCGTTTGTTCATAAATGCTATTTTATTCTTCCGCTAGGTGGCACTTTCCATTACCACTGTAATCAGCTGTACATTTGACACTATGGAAATTAAATGTAACTCTACCGCAGTGCTCAGGTAATTTGTAAGTAAGCTGTGCTTAGGATTATCACAGTCTGTATTATAAGTAGTCAATGGTTCCTAACTGCTAATTTTTTGATAAGCTTAACCGATATTTTTTAATGTATTTTCCAGTTACCAGAAAAACAAAACTGAAAATATAACAGTCTATTTGGTTAGTATTTGCTAGAGTACTTGTAAATATGCTAATATAAGTTGCTGTCTTTGTGTGTTTTCTTACAACTACGCCATAAAGGGCTATCTGCTGTATTTTCGATGGGAATCAAACTCTAATTTCAGTTTTATAAATCTGAAAACTTACAGCTGTCGTATTATACTAGTGTAGTGTGTTATTTATTTCGTCCTTTAATTCACTGTTTGAACCGTCTATAGGGGTTTCATAGTTCCCTGTTCAGGGATGAAAGGAATGAAGGTTTTGTTTCTTTCTCTTTTTTTTTTTCGTTTCAAAGGTAATAACCCTAAATGTATGTTGTTAACACAATGTATATTTAAATATTTTGTAAAAGAAACATCGTTATAACCTAACAGACATTAGAAAAAAATGCGTATTTCTGTTGAAACTGGATTTTATTAAATACAAAAATGCGTCTTTGCATATTTTCCTCATGTGACCTTTTTTACCACAAGCTCTTATATTTATCACTCTTACCCTCTTCTCCCAAGTATTATACTTATAGCTATAGAGGGAAAACAATTAATTTTAATTCAAAATTAAAGTATTTTAGTTGTATTGTAGGTGCAAGCCAAAGTAGAAAGATTTCACATTCTACAGTCCAGTTTATTACGTTAGAATGTAGAAGTTGTTTCCTACCTGGGGTCCCCGAACCCTGGAAGTCCGCGAGGGTAATATTGGAAGGTCGTAGGATGTTGTCTTTAATTATATAATGCATGGACAGACAAAGAATAATAACACATAAGAAACTAGACGGGTTCATTATTCACTAATATAAAAACAATTTGTTGGGAAGAGGGAATCTTTCAAAAACGTCATCAGGTGAATAGGGCGATCGACGCTGTGGCGCTCAATACTTTATATTGAATGGATGGCACGATATTGGTATCTTGCTAATAGTTGTCTTCAGTTATATAATGCACGAACAGACACAGAATAATAACACAAAAGAAACTAGATGGGTTAATCTCAAACTTATCAAAAAAGTTCATTATTAGAAATGTAAGCAGAAAATATAGCATATATATATTGTTTATAGCATACCGGTTTTAAAATCATTCGAACATAGCAAATATTGTTTCCAAGACGGAAATCTTGGAAAAAGAATGTTAACAGCGTCATCTATTGTTGGAGTACTTATTTATTAACAAATATTATTTATCACTGAAATAATATATTTTTCTAATTCTTTATTTACCACAGAGGTTGTTCTCCCAATAGTCAATAGGTGTTGTAACACAATTATTCTATTAGGGTATTTTCTCGTGAAATAAAGACTATTTTAATAGTTATTCTAATCTGAGATGTTCGCGTGTATTATTCTTATTATTTTTTGCTTATTTGTTGTTTTTTCGCATTGCCATATTAAGTATATTCATATCAAACCACCTTCAATGGATTATTTGAATATATTCTGATGTCTTCCCCTCCTAGACAACAGTATGAGGTAACAGGGGCTTAAAAAGGAATAGCATAATTTAACGTTGCGAGTTTACATAACCAAGAACAAAAGTGAGCATTCACTACATAATTATTCTCGAAAACAAAAATTGTTTGGTTTGTTTTTAAATTTAGCGCAGAACCACATGAGGATTATATGTGCGGACGGTCCCTAATTTAGGAACGATGGACGAGAGAGAAGGCAGCTAGTCAACGCGATCCACCACCAAAAAAAAATTGGAATGATTGAAACTTTATAACGCCCCCCCACGGCTGAAATAGCGAGGGTATTAAGTGGTATGTAGATTCGAACCCGCAAATTTCGAGTGACACACCCTAACCACTTGGAATGAAATAGACACAAACATAAAGCAAAATGAACAGATTCACAAAACACTCTGGACTAAGACATATTACTAATGGTAATAAAAGTACAATAAAATTTCCAAGTTCAGTGCTTTTGTTGGCGACATTGTCAGTTCTTCTACTGTCGTCCAACTTGCTTTTAAAATCAATTTTTATGTCAATCACCATCAAATGTTATTAGCGTTAGTGAACTTCTGACACTTGTTTTGTTGTTTTAAGCTTCCAGAAGCTTTGTTCAAAATCTACATAGGAAGCAGAAAAATAAACCACTAAATTATATGCCATAAAAGTAAGTTCTAAAGCATGTTTATGCAGGTTATTGTGACTCAAGAAGGCACATACCCACCGAACACAACACTTGAGTAAGGGCTAGTTCTCTTCGTCAACTTCTTTGTCTTTTACTTCTGGAAATATCTCATCTTTCTAACTTTTTCTGTTCTTAAAAAACAAGTTATATTATTCAGTCAGCTTTCTTTTCAATTTTGCAGAAAAGAAAACAACGAGATCTCCCATTTGTTGTCGTAAATCGCATTAAAATATTGTCTGGTTGATGCAAATTTAAGAATTGGCGGGTCATATTCCTAAGTTTAAAGAGAAGATTGGGTAGTAGTGGTTACTTGTCTATCCGCAAGGTTTGCGTATTCAGGAAGAATGTTTGTGATATAATAAGTATATCTGAGAAAAACTTTTGGTATGATATACCATGCTCGTTGAATATGTCATTGCCACATTTGGAAAAAGTATTATCATATAACGAAATCACGACTCACGACTCAAATTTCTAATTTCTACTCTAATCGTCTCCGCCCCTTTCTGAGCAACAACATGAGCATACCAATAGCTTAAAGATATTTGGGTAAACGATCAATTTTATAAGCAGTCATAAGTAGCTTTAGTGGTTAAAATAGTTTTACAATACAAGGATGTTGTCATAAAACAGTCATACAACCAGCTCTATTCATTAGTTGAAGCCAATTTTTTAAGTATTACCTTACCATTCTTAAATTTCTCTCCTGAAACAAGTTGTCACAGACATTCAGGCTGTCAAATGAATTGACTATCTGAATATTAATATACCTGTTGCACCCGTAACACCAATTTCAAAACATGTGAATAGCACCATTCGTGAATATGGCCGAATAATATGTTTCATTCAAAGGATAAATTCATTGTATATTTTCTTTATATTTGTTGTTTGTTTCGAATTTCGCGCAAAGCTACACAAGGGTTATCTGCGCTAGCCGTCCCTAATTTAGTAGCGTAAGACTAAAGAGAAGGCAGCTAGTCATCACCACCCACCACCAAATCTTGGGCTACTCTTTACCAACGAATAGTGGGATTGAACGTCTCATCATTATAATACCCCCACGGCTGAAAGAACAAGCATCTTTGGTGTGACGGGTATTCGAACCTTCGACCTTCATATTACGAGTAGAATGTCTAAACCCCCTGGCCATGACAGGTCTGTATTAGTTTATCTTGAATTTTTGCTATCACATGATTCAGTATAACTTCAGCTGTGAAAAAAAATTACGTGAGTTGTTGTTGTTTTGAGTTAAGCACAAAGCTGCACAATTGGCTATCTGTGCTCTGCCCATCACGAGTATCGAAACCCGGTCTGCAGACATACCGCTGAGCCACTGGGGGGGCAATTATGTGAGACCAGACTAGCTTTACCGTCCAGGCATGGCCTAGCGCGTAAGGCGTGCGACTCGTAATCCGAGGGTCGCGGGTTCGCGCCCGCGTCGCGCTGAACATGCTCGGCCTCCCAGCCGTGGGGCTGTATAATGTGACGGTCAATCCCACTATTCGTTGGTAAAGAGTAGCCCAAGAGTTGGCGGTGGGTGGTGATGACTAGCTGCCTTCCCTCTAGTCTTACACTGCTAAATTAGGGACGGCTAGCACAGATAGCCCTCGAATAGCTTTGTGCGAAATTCCCAAACAAACAAACAAACAAAACAAATGTTTTGTGAGACCGTATGTGAAAGACAGTCATGTATTTTATGACCTAATTGTTTCTCTATCAGTGATAATATTTCAGTTTACTCAATTTACTCAATACTCAATTTACGGTTTCTAATTAAATAGAAAGCGAACAAAAAGTATATTCTAATGAAATTTTGCGTCATGTAACACAGGTAAAATGAAATATTTGGGCAAGATCATAGTTAAATGGCCAGCATAAAGAGAAATTAGTGAAACAATAACACTCCCATAAGTTGCATGTTAAAGTTAAATAGTGTCATTTTCAGGAAATGTAAGAGTTGATGAATTCATGAAATGTTTTATTAGTATCAGTTTAGAACAATATTAAACCCAGCCATTGGTCACATGTTGAGACATCTATGGTGAACTTATTGTGTTTGAGATTCCACTTCGTAGACGTCATCGTTTTTGACGCCATATCCGCCTATGCCATCTGGTGCCACTTATAAACATCATCGTCTCTGATGACATCATCACTTCACAAAAACATCTTCTACGACACTTTACGTAAATATGACATCAACATCTCTCCTCTTCCCTGAGGTAACTAATCAGCATGTGAATCCAATGTGAGGTATAACTTCTACAGTATTCTGAATCTTTTGGATACAAGAAGCGATATAAATTTCACAAGCTAGAACCTAAAAAACTGCATTTAGCAGAAGAAAGTATTAGATATCCTTTAAAATTATTTCAAATAAAAATATTTATTCTGATATAATATATTTTACCTATTAAAATGATATCCTTTAAAATTATTTCAAATAAAAATATTTATTCTGATTGTCCAACTAATTTTTATATTTTACCTATTAAAATGGATTGCAATAACCTATTGCATGGTGTAGTCAAACAAACTAAAACATATTTAACTAAATCAGATATATATAGAAATTGTCAGATATGCATTTCACTCAAAATAATGAAATGTTAGGAAGCTCAACAATATCAGAAAACTTATCAAGCTGCTCTCGTACCTTTGAGGTAATATATTAAGTTATAAATGAGTTGACAATAAATAGAATAACTTTTCTAACCAGTAAGTGATTTGTAGTTCAAAATTAAACATTTTCTAAAACTTAAACCTTCTTAAAACTTCTTTCTTAAACTTTTATTCTTGAAAGATTAAAGCCCTGAAATTTTCTCTTCCATATCTTTATCGTTTTCACATTGTGTTGAAATCTACCACACTAATGTCTTACAAATAACCTTACATCGTAACTATCTAATAATAACTGCTTGACCCTGTTCCTGAACTATCACTCCTATAGGGTACAGATAAAACTGAAGATGAAGGTTGACAAAGAAAATTGTAGAAGTTGGTGTCAACTTTTGTTTGTTTCCCTGGATCGTACTTAGGTAGTCGAGTATTGTGCCAACAGTGTGGATGTCATTATACTTGCCATAGACTTCATCTCCTGTAATTATTCTCTCTCTCGCTCTCGAATCCCAACAGTCATATAAGTTCGTCAAATGCACTTAGATGTCCAGGAGAAAAACCAATGAAATCTCAGCAACGTATATGTAATAGATAGTATGTACATGTACCACTAGGGATGTGTAGTTAGTGTTTAAAGAAACAGCAAAGAAGTATCTGGACGGTTTCTTCAAACATTTCAGGTTCTCAATTAGATGGGTTGGACTGAGGTACATGTGGTGTAACATCTGATGTTAACTCAATATAATCCAGTAATCACTACTACAGTATTTAGATGAGAATGAATTTGATGAACTAGTAGAGAATTGGATGACTCGTAAATCGACTGAGTAACTGTAGTTACTCAAACAAATAATACGAATGGTATAATGAAGTTGAGAGTAGAAGCATGCTCGACCATGTAACCAGTAACTGCTCAATTTCTTCATATTATTGACTGATCAATACTTTCAAAATTACCTTCCAGTTCAATAAGGTTCAAAACTAATGAAAAGACAAATACAGTTTTAATTCGTGAAAACTAGAATTTTAGCATGGTGTACAAAAAGGGAACTCAAAAAGGAAACCACAGGAACGAAATTTATAAACTTTTTATTAAAGGTATAAAAGGAACAATTGATAGTAGGAATTCTACAACTCTCATGTTAGTTTATTACACTTGTCTTAAACGACCGAAAAATCAAGTTTATTCAACCGTTTATTAGTTAATTTATTACCTTTACCCAGCGCAACCAAAGTGAACAAAGATAACAAATTACTAAAAGCTGTTAAAGCTCGACTCAAAATAAATAGATTAAAAATAAGAAAATTACAAAGAGAGTTCAATATAATGCCAAAGTAAGTAGAAATACAAAATACCAGTGATAAACCAGGATAAATATGAGTAACGAAACTTATAAATAAAAATCTATGATACCCACAACACATGAATTGAATTACATTTAGTTTGAACCCAATATGTTCTGGCTTTGGTTGAATTCCATAGCCTATGTCTAAGTTTGTTTTGTTTTTTGCTGCTTGGTTCGTCTCGATAATTTGATCAGTTAAAAAGTATGTTGCTCATAATTGTATATAAAAATGTAAGTCAGATTGCAGATATTTTTGACATACGAGCACTGGGTTCAATTCTTGTTGATACAATGTTAAATATCATAATTTGGTTTAATGTTAACAAATCATTATATGAAGTTAAGTACTTCGTTATGAAGATAAATTATATTGAAATGTAATG
This sequence comes from Tachypleus tridentatus, assembly GCF_004210375.1. Lineage (NCBI taxonomy): Eukaryota > Metazoa > Arthropoda > Merostomata > Xiphosura > Limulidae > Tachypleus > Tachypleus tridentatus. The sequence goes on from NC_134837.1 coordinate 82,162,159, forward strand.
TTGACAAACCAGTGTATACTAATACACTATTTTAGAAATTAGTGCACACTTTAAGCTTCTTATAAGGTTAATTCTACAATATATGTTCAGTGGAGTACTGAAACATGGTTATTTATACATCTAGGAACAACAAGAAACATGATTTGGAATGCGTTGTGAAACTAAAACATTATATTAGGATATTACAAAATTCGTGATATTCAAATGTAATTTCATGAATTTTAAATTCGAGACTTAACCATATTGTATACTTTACCACCATAATGATAGAAGCTGAGCGTCTTGGAGCGTGAATATTTAGAAAACTAGAGTATTGTAATTGTATTCGAGTTCTACAATCTAAATTACTTTAACTTTTTCGTTAGAGATTTCAGTGGAATATAAACAGAAAAGAATTAATTTTTTTCTTCATGCAGTAGTCAAAAAGTTACACTTCAACACTATTAACTACATCTTCGATTTATAACATAAAGCACCTTTTTAACATTTTCAAACAAGTGGAATTTGAAAACTAATAAATTAAATAAATGTTTTTAAAGTTTTAAAATTAAAGGTAAGTCCCTTTTTAATTTGGTTTAAATATAAGAAGATTCCAATGTTTTAGAAAAACAGGTACATTCAAAAGAAATGGAAATTGATACTGATGTAAAGATCGCCAGAGCACCAAATACAGACATTAGGGTTATTGGGTTACCTTTTATGAAAACTTGAATAAGGAAACTTAGCGGAATTGCTAATGAAAAAATTATACTCGCTGGTTTTGGACTGATTAGTTGTAACCCTCGATTTAAAGTTAGCAGAATTACTACACCAAAAACTGCCAATAAAACCAAGTATAAATTGTTATTCGAACATTTCCAAAAATGTGTAGGTACACCTCTCATTACAAGTAACAAAGTCCAGGGAACTGTTGTGCACAGAGCTGTGTAAAAAGAGATCACAGTGCAATGTACTTTAAATAGAGAATTGCTACACACAAACATGAAGGCATCAGATAAAGCACCACATGTTGCAATCATGGCGCCAAAAAGTCTAGATTTTAAAAACTCGTCTGCATTGTTTGTTTCGTCTGTAAACAAAAAAGGCTGGTTTGTAAAGTAATACGATTCCAAACAAACACAACAAAACAGCGAGGACGTCCGCTGGCTTACAACGATGCTTCAAGAGACAAATACTGAAGAGCATTGTATACAAAGGGCTACAGAAATACAACGAAACTGCATCTCCTATCGGCAGCAAAGTGTACGAGTAAGTCAGCAGAGACAAAGCTAAGGAGCCAAAAATACCACGAAGGAGTAAAATTAACATTGTTTTTCTGTCGTACAACATCCGTGAATTACTGTGTAGTACAATTGGCAAAAAAATAAAAAAGTTGGTAAAGATTATTAAAACCAATAATGTTCTCTATATTTATTTCGTCAATGAGTTGAACGACGAGGCTGTAGAAACCTTCTCCTGTAGCTGCTATCAGAAGGAAACCAACTCCCATACAGTTCATTATAAGTGTTAGCATTTGCAGGTGATGAAGGTCTGAAAAATAAATGAAAATATTGTTGAATATACACACCAGATTGTAATTTGCAAAATAATGTAAAACGAAATACCAAATAGAAAATGTGTAAGAAATTAACAAATGACATGTAACCTAATTTTATGAAATCATAAAAAAGTATTTACAGAACAAATCATTAGACTTTGTCTGGTTGGCTTGGCTGTACAAGTGTTAAATACTTTAAACCTCATATATGTTGATTCTATGAAACATTTAGAAAGAAAGCACGGACAATAAAACTGTATATATCTTTAAAGTATGATCATCTCTATATAATATTGTTGTAACTTCATTCTTTCGTAGACAAGATCTTTTAAGTTACCTGCAAATCTAATTAGAAGAACAGATCAAGAAAATGACAGCATATTAATTTATTTCTTCCTTAAACCTTTTGCAGACTCCTTTTATTTGCAAATGTTTGGTTTGTTTTGCATATCGCGCAAAGCTACTCGAAGGCTATCTGCCATATAGTGTCGAATGCTTTCTCGATATCAAGGAACGAAGCAACAGTGCATTATTTTTATTTAAGCTATTTATTATAGTTTTGGTTAATCTAATTCAGTGATCTGTCATTTGTCTAAATTTTCTGAATCCATTTTGTTCTTTTGGTAATTTTGATATCTCCAAGAATGTGGAGAGTTTATTACTGATTATTGCTTCAAGTAGTTCTTGTAGGGATATTTCTTTTGTTAGTAACGTGTTTTCATAATTTGTGACAGGTCTTGTGTTTGTCTTAGTTATGTTTCTTGGAAAAAATGGTTCAAATTGTTTTCTATTGTTTAGTATATGGTTGGTGACTTTATTATAGTACACTATTTCAGCAAGAAGAGGATTAATGAGACAAAAAAAGTTCAACGTTAGCTGGTATTGTTTTAAGTGACAGAGCTGAATGTGAAAAGACTTTATCTTGAGTAGTTAACTAACTTAACCATGTAATTCATTGCCTGTTTCGTATTGTATGGTAAACTGTACAATTTTTCACCGGTTCAAGTATTCATTAAATTGTCTCACATTTTCTCTCTTTTATTTGAAAATACGATAAGAATATCATTGTCGCAGTGGAAATAACTGTTATTTCATATCATAGAACTATAAATAATTTGTGGTTATTTTGATATATTGAAACATTTTTCATGTTGGTGAAGTAGATATATAAATGTTCTAAAATTGTAGTGGCCTTTTAGCATAAGCGAAGGTTACATACCACAATCACTGTTTAATAAGGCTTATACTGGTTGATCCTGATTTTGTGGCATCAGGAATACGCAAAAAATACTGTTTGTTACGTGTTATAACATCTCTTGAATTGGTATCCAAATTATAATGCCACGCATGTTGAGATATTACAATTTAAAAGAAAGGGTAACTGGAATTTGGATTTAAAAGTTAATTGAACAACAATATGTATTAGATTTATGACATTTGCCAACAAGATAGATACCAACAGCTTTTGTTTCTTAACACAAATATATTTTAGTATACAAACAACAATACAATTTATAATAACGGTCATATAATCGTTTTTACACAAACGTTTTACAAAGTTACAGATAATACTGAGTTTCCTATCTGGTCTGGAACTGAATAATTTGTCGACAGTTCACGAGGCTCAAATTAATTTTATGTTGGTGAAAAGATACACTTCACTTCACGGGAGTGCTAGCTAGCTCTATTCCAGACACGTGAGTTTTTTTCCCGACGACAATATCTAACGTTCTCATAGAAATACTTGCGTACAACGTTAATTCACTGAAGCAGTTATGCTCGAAATCTATAAATAACCCTACTCAAATATAGCTTCCAGGACTTATAGTATACTGACTGCAGCGACCCATCATTATTAAACTGTCTCTTGGCTCGTCGATTTATAAGATTTTAAGGTGAAGTTGTGGAAAGTTCGGCTGGCAAAAGTATTCGAAGATACGCTAGTGCTTTCGTAAAATATTTATTATTGATTCTTACAGTCAAGATTCTTTCGCAAATCTAGAGATCAGGTGAAATTTGCGCAATACACATTTAACGATACAAGTTGCATACATATCTAAATATATATTAAACTGAAACAAACATAGATATCAAAATAATATTAAATCCATTACATGTTTCATTCAGTATGAGTTATATGTAGCTCGTTACCCTTGAATATGTGTGGAAGGAATGACTAATGAAGCAGATAATATAAGGATTGTGGATAAATCATTGTGAGTTTAGTCTAACTTAACTATCATATTAATCTCTCTACTGACTCCTGTCTTTGTCTTACGTAGATATGCTTTTCTCCAGTTCCAAAAGCCACAGAGCTTAACACTGAACACAAAGATTCTACTGACCAATACTAAAGTAAGATCCTATATACATACAACTTTATTATCTTGAACTCGCTTGTTTTTATTTTCGTTACAATTGTGTCCATATTATTTTCTACGTAACATTTCTTAATCTTTCTGTATTGCAGGCACTTAATAATCATCATAAAGTGTAGTGAAGAACGAAGTGTAACAAAATTAGATGAAGTGTGTGGGTTGTTTTGCTTCTTTTTGAGATATTTTTCGTTCTCTGCTGTGATTGGATACTATATCCGTAGGTGGCAGCACTAAAGGCATATTTACTCGGATTTTAATGTTGCATAATTGTACACCTTTGGAATCATGTGGCTCTTTAGACAAATAAAACACAATAAAATATTCATCAAGTTCTTAATATGCAAAGGAATTTATAAATTTTCTGGCCTGGTAGTTAGGACGTTCTACTCCAAATCTACAATTCCTGACTTCAGTTATCCGTCACACCTAACGTGGTTCCTCTTTCAGCGATACGGGAGTTTTAATGTCACAGTCAACCCCATAAGTATCGATATCTCAAGAACGTTGAAGGAACATTTTATTTACTTTCTTTATCTCTGCCATAGGTATGAGATCAACATTACATACTTATGAGTTATATTTACACAAATTAAAAATAAAAGTTTCTTTGTTTGGAATTAAGAACAAAGCTACATGTTGGACTACCTACGCTGTGCCCACTGTGAGTGTCAAACCTCTGTTCTTAGTGATATAAACCTACAAGTTCAGTGCTGAACCACAACTAAGAAAAAAAATAAGTGACTTAAACATAAGTTAACATCATAGTTAAGTGAAATCACAAGTAAACCACCTATTACGAAAAGCAATAAAAAGTCTTATAAATAGAACAATTTTCACTCTACTTTCGAATGGAACGGATAATTGCTTTAGTTCTCGAATTAATGAGATTATTCAGTGACCATAACTTCTGGATAATATTTAAATTAAAATATGGATGAATAAAGTGACTGATTAAAACGTTTAGAATAAAGTGAGCTCGCTAAGTGTGATGTACTTAACACACTCGGTTCTTCACACAGTCAGGATTGTATCACTTGAAGGTATTACACTGTGAACGTTATTACGTCATAAATGTCCAAGTAAAACCATTATTTTAACGACAATCTTACTGTTTCGCTAATTTGGCATCACAAACTAAATATGCTATGTTCAACAAGTCAGTTTAAGACATTGTCACTATTTATGATAATATATTATACTTAATATTGAAAATATATTGTTAAAACTCTACATAATCATACATCCTCCACACAAATTTAATGTTCGCGATACTTTAACTTAACTATGTTTGATAAGTGTTCATTTTACATAGTGGTGCATGACTCGAATCTCCGTCACATCAAACATGCTCGCCCTTTCAGCCATAGGGGACATGATAATGTGCGATCAATCGCACTATTTGTTGGTTAAGAGAAATCGAAGAGTTGGCGGTGGGTGGTGTTGACTAGCTGCCTTCCCTCTAGCATTACACTGCTAAATTATGGACGGCTAGCGCAAATAGAACTCGTGTTGCTTTGACGAAATTTAAAACAAACACCAATAGATTATTCACAAACACATTTCAGTTTATAAATTACTGATCTATATATTTCCAGCTTAGTATTTCATGACAAATTAAATTTATGTAGAAACTATATCTGTGAAGAATTTTAACAGGTTGTTTTTTTTTCAATATTAAGCATAATGTATAATCATATATAACGACAACGTATTATAATTTACTTGTCAAACTTTTGTTTTCATAAAATTATCTTCCACATTAAACTGTAAATTCTGTCACCTCTTTCTTTCATGACATCCTAGCAAAACGCCCATAAGAGGAGTGATATGAAACACTTGTCTTAACTCCGGTCACTTTTCTTCCTCTATTATCTTTATTACGTCCAATAATAGTTATGTTTATTTCTTTATGATACAATATATTTTTATCCTTCAATTCTTCTTTAGTATCATATAAGTTACCTTACAGTATCGGTAGTCAACTTAGTTTGTTTTTAATCATAAGCTTATAAATTCATAATCAGCCTTTCTTTGTCACCAAATTAGTACAGACTTAAAAAGTTTGTTTTGTTTGTTTTAAATTTCGGACAAAGCTACTCGAGAGCTATCTGCGCTGGTACCTACTTTTCCAGCGTAAGACTAGAAGGAAGGCAGCTACAGCTAGTCATAATCACCCACCGCCAACTCTTGAGCTATTCTTTCAGCAACGAATTATGGGATTGATCGTCATATTATAACGCCCCCACGGGTGAAATGGCGAGCGTGTTTGGTGAAACGGGAATTCGAACCTGCGACCCTCAGATTACGAGTCGAGTGTCTTAACCACTTGGCCATGCCGGGCCAGATTTAAAAACAGGAAAACAATAACTTCTCAAAATTAGATAAATTCTGAACCACGTAAACTGAATATTATGGTAAAATCTATCTCAATCCTTAAGTCAAATTAGCAGTTCAGCTTAATTGAAATCACTGCTTAATAATGTACCTTATTAACTTCACTTTGATTATTCCTAGCTGTGTACTACATACTAAAGTGAATCACAAACCAGGAAACCATGATACAACTAATCAAACGTCTCTGTGCTGTTGGAGTATTTATTGAATTTTCACATTTATTTCTCATCACTTAAAGTGTTTTTTCTCTCACTTTTTTCAACAAGTACTGTTTACCAACTCTCCTACTGTCAATTCATTGTCACCTTTTTTTTTCGCTACTCTCAAGGAGTGCAATCTCCTACTGTTAGTTCAGTTTCGATGTTTTATAAAGCTCTACCTTTTTTTTACGCTAATAGTTTTCACACTATCATTGTAGTTTCGTTAACTAATTTAGACGCGTCACATTTGGAACTGTTACTTTGGTGTTAGAACACTACTGTTAATCACATTTCTGTTTTCTTTTCTTTTTTACAAGTTTTGTACTTTTCAGAGGTAAAACTATAACCTAATTTATAAATTGAAACATAAAATACAGACTTACTCTGTATTTTATTCTTTGTAGCAATGCTTCGTGGAAAATAATTAAAATAACGTCTACTCACATCCAGTTAAAACAGAACTGACTTTCTTCAAGATAACAAACAAGCCTTAGCAAAAGTAGGCCTAGAGAAATAAGGCACTCTCGACTATGGTATTATCAAAATAAAACAACCACATGCGAAGAAAACAACACTGCAGTTGCCCACTTACTGGATCAGAATTTAAATGATTTAGACAGGAAGGAAGAGGAAATGTAACGCCTTCTTTACCTACGTCGAAAATACATGAAATAACGTATTCCATAATTAAACGATAACTACTGAGCGTTAAAAATTGTTTGTGTGTCACTTGGCATTGTTCTATATGATATTATTTACATCTTACGTTATTGAACACGTGGCGCAGAAGAAATTATAGCTACTTATATAAGTAACAATCTTCCTACGTCGTGCTTTCTGAACGTAAAGCTTCGCATTTGTCTTCCATACGTGGCCGTTTGGTAAATATAAGTACAAACGACATTTGTTCGCCTCTTCCTTACACACACAAGTAAACAAAGACACAAAATATAATGTCTGTAGATGTAATAGCCCCCCCTCCCAAGTGGCACAGCGATATATCTGCAGAACTTGATTCGCTAGAAACCAGGTTTCGATACCGCTCGTAGGCAGAGCACTGATAGTGTATTCTTCAGCTTTGTGTCTACCTTCAAGCAAATTAAGTAGATATATCTGTCAAGTTAGATTTCCCGTTGAACAATGAATGCGGGAAACATGATGTTCAGCAGTTTTGGGCTTCTTTGTGTGTGTGTGGTTATACGCTAAATTACACAGTGAATTTATATGTTTTCTGCACCACAGGCAGAGAC
>NC_134837.1:82170417-82231330 GCF_004210375.1 Tachypleus tridentatus
AAAATAATTTAAAGAACGTCTACTCGCATCCAGTTAAAACAGAGATTGACTTTCTTCTTCAGTAAGATAACAAACAAGCCTTTAGCAACAGTAGCTTTGAGCGTTGTAACTAAATTGTTTGTGTGTCACTTGACGTTGCTTTCATATAACATTTACATCTTACGTTACTTAGCACGTGGCGCACAAGAAATATAGCTACTTATATAGTACCAATTTCCCTACATCATGCTTTCTGAACGTAAAGCTTAGCAGTTGCTTTGCATATGTTGCCATTTGGTAAATACAAGTACAAACGACATTTGTTCGCCTTTCTCCTTCCATAAGAAAACAGAGATACAAAACTATCATACAAGTATAATGTCTGTAGATGTATTGGGTTGAGGAATAATTCGTGAGCATTTTTTCAAGTTAAAAAAAATATATTCATAAATGAAACGCTTTCACAAAATATTTCGTGTCATTTGGTAGATAATTTTTTGCTCTAATAGATGGTGTGTTTGATTTTCATATGTCTTTAATTTTTGCTTTCATTTCAGCTCATTAAATGGAATGTCAAGTGGACAAAATCGAGCATTTTGACACCATCTGCTTTTCGCATTTAATTTCTTGCAATTTCGTTTAAAACAATGCAAACTATATACCTAGGTATTACATGAAATAAAGTATCATAATAAATGTTTTGGGTGTAATGTGTTCATGTATTGAAGTATTGTATAGTCTTGCATGTAATGCTTGAATGAAATTATTTAAAACGCTCACAATTATTCCTCAACCTAATAATACCCCCCTTCCCAGTGGCACAGCGATATATCTGCAAACTTGACTCGCTAGAAACCAGGTTTCGATACCGCTGATAGGCAGAGCACTGATAGTGTATTCTTTAGCTTTGTGCCTACCTTCAAGCAAATAAAATAGATATATTTGCCAATTTAGGTTTACCGGTGAACATTGGATGCGATAAACATGAAGCTCAGCAGTTTTGGTGGGGTTTTGTGCGTGTGTGGTTAAACGCTAAATTACACAGTGAATTTATATGTGTTCTGCACATCACAGGCACATACACCGACTTTTAACATTGGAAACCCTAAGACTTATCGCCACGCTGCCATTTCTACATCATACTTAATTGTTGCACTACGACTATTTTGTTTTATTTCTGTAAATGAATTGAATATTTCTTTATTCTTTTTTTTTATCGAATAATTAATACAAACCCATATAATCAATATAAAATATCACAACTAGCGTAGATACGTAACCTTCATCATAACACGTTAAAATATGCACCTTTCAGTATACCTGGGGTCTTTACTGACTTCGCCTATGTCTAATGATCATAACTTTGATTTAGATGTTGAAAAGTTAGCATACTGGCTTCTCATAGCAGTGTACAGATAAACTGTAAGAAGGCTGAGTACCATTAGTATACAATATGTGATTTATTAATACAAAATATGAAATTTATTTATATCAATTTTCTCATATGTAGACAACAAATTGTCATCATTGACATATATTTCGATAATTTCAGGCCACTCTTCTCTCATTGACATCTCACAATTAAAATTAATAAAATATTGAATGAAGAAAAAGATTGCTCGAATATGTAACAAAAACACCAAATTGAACGAAAATGTGCTTGGGGTACAGAATGGGTCTAAGGGGTCGAACTACATCAAACTTTGTTTGAGAGATAAACTAATGCCTAATTCTGGGCATCATGTAAGCAAAACATAAAGTGTTTTCTCATACACTGCTGGCCAATAAACATAGAGAGAAAAAAAATATGCATTTTGCGTTGTTAGACTCAACCACTCATTTGAGTAGAACTTCGAAAGATGAGAAGTAAGAAAAGAAAAACACTATGAAATTAGCCTAAATACTAGCTGGTCAAAAGTTTAAGACCATATAAAAAAAGCAGTCTTAAAGAGGGTAGGAAATGCCCAACAAGATTTTCTCAATAGTGAAAAGCACGGCCGTGACAATACTATCTATTGAACTGGAAGGTCCAGGATAACCAGCAACAAGTGGCAGAAGTTATGAAAAGTGCTCTAAAACTGATGGAGCTCAAGTTCGACCTGATTACTGGCTGGAAAAGATCACAGCAAATAGTTGCACCAAATATTTTATTATTAGCCCAGCTCTTTCAGTGCTGGATGATGGTGCAAAAGTGAGCTTTGGGTTTCTGATAAAACAGAAATATTGAAAAAGCTGGTAGACCTCTTGATATTTCAAGCCTTCTGAGTGTGACTTATTTTATGTCCAGTAAATAACGACTTTATTCTGGTGAAGGGAAATAGATTAGACGTTAGAAGTGAAATAGATCCTGGGCTAAGTTCATCAAGTGTAGGCTAAATGAATGAACAGTCGTCGAAGAGTTGACATTAGGTGGTGTTGGTTGCCTGTCTTTCTTTCTATTAGTACATAATATCAAAATCAAAGATGGGTACGCGAACACACTCTCACGTGACTTTGCAAAAAATATGTCAAAACAAAAAAGTATATATTGTTTAAAAGAACAAACAAACTTGAAATTTTATCAGATTATAAAAACAAAACTAGATTATAATAACGCTACATTGCCTAAACCACATTAAGTTAAGAGCTGTGATTCAGTCAATGCAATTATTCTTCAATCCTGTTATTGATTAATTTTGAGCCAATAAACAAACTTACCCGAATATAGATGTAGATGATAAAATTTATGTTTTAATAATTACGATAAATATTCATTTTTTTTCACTTGAAATCGATTTATTGTTTTGTTTTCAATTTCGCGCGAAACTACACGAGGGCTCTCTGCGCTAGCCGTCCCTAATTTAGCAGTGTGAGACTAGAGGGAAAGCAACGAGTCATCATCACCCACCGGTGACTCTTGGGCTACTCTTTCATCAAGGAAAAGTGAGATTGACCGTCACATTGCAACGCTCCTACAGCTGAAAGGGCGAGTATGCTTGGTACAACCGGAATTCCAACCTGCAACCCACAGATTACGAGTCAGTGTCTTAACCACCTGGCATGCCGGACCAGTACTTAAAATCGAACTACCTTGAAAACCAGAAACGCATTTAAAGAAAACCTTCACGAGTAATTTCCAAAAAAATGGAGATGTGTGCGTTTGTTTAAATATGATCTAGTTTAGCAATGCAGAGGTTAAAGGCCCAATTCTGACCTTTAACTAGTTACCAATAAATAACTGACTGTGTGTTATCTTATTGAGCTGGACATCTTCAAGAGGATGATTTTCGATTTGTAATTTTATTTTTAAACCGTAATCTTCTCAAAATCTTATTTGGTTTATTAACAGAACAAGGACAAAATAAAAAAGGATTATTCGTTTTTTTGTTATTAAAATTTTTTGTTAAAAAATAAACCTTGGAATATACAGATAAAATAGCTACTCTTAACATTGTTTTCCTTTTCACCAATGTTCCAGTTGAAGAGATGGTTGTTTTGTGTTGCTAATTATATTCAATTTATTCTGTTAGAAGTGAGTGGTATTATTAAGTTCAGCTTGACTGTGTGTGCGCGCACTGAATGAGAAAGTTATTCTTACCTTAAATAATAATTACCTTAGATAATAATTACAATTCATTAAATATAGTTCACACTGTAACAGCTGTTCTTGATTAACAATGATGACAAAAAAATAGTGTCATGACTACAATTATTCCATGCGACCTGAAAAAGATTTTGGTATTAGCGAAACGCCTCTTAAGCAATGAATATTACAGCTATAGTGCTGTCTAATTTATTTAAGGTCAGTGTCCATTCGCTCCCACTTAAAATAACGACTTAATCCTTTAATCCTTTGTCGCTTTACTAAATGAATGTTTTATCACATATTTAAAACACCAGATATTCGCTTTTACATCTAACTGTAAGCATAAACAATACACCTTCAGTATAAATTATAAAACCTCATGTTCTCTAGATATATGGAGACGTAATATTGGATCAAAATCACAATCACAGTTTTATTCCGAACCACTACACACTTAATTCTACGTATCTGGATGATACACACACTGCAGAGCTAGTGATAAAGAGCTAAACCGAAAGAATTATAAGTTTACGAGATTGTGACGAGTCGATGTAAACTAATCATCGAGCTGGAAGAAGATCCAAATATTTTATTACTATTTAAATATTCAGTACCTAAAAAATGAACTGGATAAAGTTACGAACGATTATTTTTTTCCAAAATCGTGCACTTATGAGCAATGGAGACCATCAGACGTGCCAGCTTCAGAGGACTAGGCTATAGTTTACTAAATAGTTGTTTGCAAAGCAAATCAAAGTTGTCTATGAACTCCCCATAAGAGGTCACGGAGGTTTTAATAATATATGTGACAAAATTATAGACATTTCTTTTGGCCAAAAATCAGGCAAGATGTTTCTCACCTTTGTGAAATCTGTCATATATATCAATTGGATGGAAACCCCGACAAGAAAATTTCTGTTACTCCTTTGAAGTCTATATCAGTTTTTAAAGAACACCGCAGTCATTCAACTATTGATTATGCTAAGCTAGCAAAATAGCATTTGTGTTTAATCACTTTTAAGTGCTATGGAATTTTATTATCATTAGGTTATTTGTATTAATTGTGTTATATATTGTCATGATTTTTGAAATTGTTTAATTCTTTGAAAATGTATTGTATTTAATATATTTTTATCAGTATATTTATGTAACATCTGACTAAAATTGTCTAACACCAATTTTAATTGTCTAACACCAATTTTAATTGTCTAATGTAGGAGGTGTAACAGATTTACTTTTGTACATTTGTTTTAGTACCTTTGTTTGTCTCAGTATCGTTGTTTAAAGCATGTCAAGTATATGGCTGGACGCGTATTGCGCAAGTTCTGTCCTTTTTTTAAATTTTTAGAAGATTCTGGAGAGCAGCAATCAATAATATGTGGTTCATGAAAACGTTAGCGTGTTTTTGAACATTCTTGAACTTTCGGGAAACTCTTTATGATTTGTGTGAAAGCAGCTAGCCGAGAGACAGTAACAGAAAATTACAGTTACAATCAATGTGCTTTAGGCCTCTGAAGCTACAATTGTAATTTACGACTATTAATCGGAAAACTATAGAATTTTGACCCAGAGTGTTTATAGATTTCTAACAAACCGTTTAACTTCAGTGAATTAACTTCGGATGTTAGTATTTCTACAAGTACATTGAATGTTTCTTTCGGATAAAAGTCAGCGGTGACGCCAATCAAGCTAGCTTGCTTAAGGGAGGTGTCACAATATCAACTCAGAATTAATTTGCTTGTCGTGAACCGAGATCGTCAATAAAATATTCAGTTCTATACCAGTTATAAGACTCGATATTGTTTGTAAGTTTGTAAAACACTTGTAAATAAACCATCATTTATAATAACTGTTACTAATAACCCTTACTATAAATTGTATTGTGTTTTTGTTTATATATCAAAACATATTTGTGTTAAAAAAGAAAACTGTGTGTATAAATATTGTTGGCAAATATCATAAATTTGATACATATTAACATTTATTAACTTCTGAATTAAAATTAAATTTCCGGTTATTTGAAATCGTAATACGTAACGTACGTAACATAATAAATCGGAGACTTGTCCTTAACACAAATGGTTATATACAACAGTGTAACCTTAAACACCATATGTTTAGTTATTTGATAAAAAATATCATTTAGTATTTTACTAATTGTGATCTGTATCTCTAACAATATTGTGCACTTCAAAATTCAGAGCTTGTAACATTTCTAAGTAAACTGAAATAATGAGTGGATATAAAACAAACTATCTGCTTATATCAAAATAAAAGTCAGTTTGGTAATGAGTAAGCATCAGAATGAGTAACGTCGAGGGTTTAGGAAACGAAAAATCTGGTTTCAATATTTGCGTGGACAAGACCCCAGATACCCCATTTTGAAGCTTTATGATTTACAAAACAAACGTTAAAATGTATTACACATTCTCAGTGATATAACCCGTTCAAGAGCTTTAAAATGTCTCAATTAGCTATCTGATGTGTCCACCAGAAGGAATCGAATCCCAGATTTTAGTGTTGTAAATTCGAAGTCATTGCGCTGTCCCATCAAGGGACGAACTTTAAAAATAAACAAAACAGTCAGCACAACGAACTACGAGCAACTTACCTCCAATATCTCCCCACTGTACTCCCTGTGGCAGAATTTACAACTGGTCCTCCGATTAGACTACGATTATAACAAATGGTTTTCCATCAGCAACCTGGGAATCATAGCTGCGCACTGATTGGTGCAAGGGATCGCATCGTATTTACACGTATTTAAATGGCCCTGAAAAAAAAAAAGAGCAACGATTCGATGAAAGCCACATCTCTTTACTTAAACATTTCAAAATTGTATATTAAAGAAACAATATCAAAGAAAAGACGAGTTCGAAAAGTTGTTAATATAAAACAGGATGTCCGGAAATCGTTAAGAAACTACTTTCTTCTGAATATGTGACTTGATAACAACTTCCGGATGCCGGATATGCATCACAATAAGAAAAACATAAATACACTGAAATTAATAATAGTTACAACACATCATTTTATAACTAAGTATAGTGTTTCAAACAATCGACTAATGAGAGCATAATATGTATCGTTACATAACACTGGTTTACAAAGAAATTGAGGCAAGCACAAAAATAGCTGTTTTAACCTAATTTGGGGTGCTGAATTCAGATTTGAAATCCGTTTTTACTCATCACCTCTAGTTTTTTAGATATGCATACTGTACATTTTGTACACATACTGTACATAAAGGCGTATATGCATTCAGGGTTAATTTCTAATATTGTGTGACTTATGTCTTCTTTTTTAGTTATTATGCAATAAATGTAAGTGATAGCATTACATTATATATATATATAGCTATATATCAAGACGGATTTTGGTAGTTAAGCGTAGCCAACACGTCTCAATCAACAGCCAGTGGTGCACTGGCAGTCAGCGCAGGAGGTTAGTGTCCCTCGACAATTGTGTTACACAATCTTTTGGGTATATATTTGTATTACAATTTCGAACGACGCACATAATTATTATTGCCTTACATATGATTTAATTTTACTTTGTTTTTTTTTCAGATTCTCCAATGGCTTCAAGCTCGTCAAAACACCGAGGATGATGCCTCAACAAGGCCAATTCTTTCTGCTACGTGTGTGGGGACTTCACGACAGTTGCACAGCGTCGAACCATCACTTCCCTCCTCAGAACTGCCTACTTTCATTATTTTGACTGTAAAATTGGTGATCAGGACAAATCTTGGGCTCCACACATCTGTTGTAAACCCTGCTACAATGGACTAACTGCTTGGTTTAATGGCAAGAAAGCGGCTTTCCACTTTGCAGTCCCGATGGTTTGAGAGAGCCACGAAGCCATGCAGATGATTGTTATTTTTGTCTAACAAATATAACTGGTTTCAATGCATCTTCTAGAAAAAGATCAAATATCCCAACCTTCCATCTGCTATGAGACCCGTTCCCCATTCAGATGATCTTCCTGTCCCAACACCTCCAGTAAATAAGGATCTTCTTTCCTCATCAGATGAAGAAATGCCTCCAAGGGAAGATTCTGCCAAGTGAATCTCTTCCGAAGATATTGACTCTTCTTATTCAGGAACAAGTGGCAACGAGCCACACTGGATCACGCAAGAAGATCTGAATGACCTTGCTCGTGAATTGTATCTGTCAAACAGCAGTCAGAGCTCTTGCTTCTCGGCTTAAACAGTGGAACCTAATCCAGGAAGATGTAAAGATCACCAGTTTCAGGAATCGGAACAAAGACCTTGCTTCATTTTTCGACATGGAAAACAAGTTGTGCTACTGCACAAATGTACCTGGCTTGTTCACTTTCCTTGGTTTGCCACATAATCCTTCAGACTGGCGTCTTTTCATAGACTCTTCCAAGCGAAGTCTCAAGGCTGTGCTTCTGCACAACGGGAATAAATATCTCAGCATTCCAACTGCACACTCTGTCCATCTAAAGGAGTCCTATGACAATATGGAGCTTTTTTTAGAAGCTGTTAAGTACAACCAGTACCAGTGGAGTCTGTGTGGGGACCTCAAGGTCATTGGTCTTCTTATGGGTATGCAAGCGGTCTTCACAAAGTACTGTTGCTTTCTCTGTCTCTGGGATAGTCGAGCTGTATCCCAGCATTACAAGCAGAAAGACTGGGGGTCTAGAAGCACTTTCGTTCCTGGCGAACACAGCGTCAAGGAGAATCCTCTGGTTGACATGAAGAAGGTGCTTCTTCCTCCTCTTCACATCAAGCTTGGTTTGATGAAGAATTTCGTGAAGGCCATGGACAAAATGGTGCTGCCTTCCAACACTTGTCTACTGTGTTCCCAGGTCTCAGTGCTGCTAAGCTCAAAGAGGGCATCTTTGTCGGACCTCAAATCCGAGAAGTGCTGAAGGATACTGATTTTGAGGAGCTTACCTTACAGGAGGCTGAGAGCATTGGAAGCATTTAAGTCAGTCTGTAGTGGCTTCCTTGGTAACACACGCATACCAAATTACCAAGCCTGTATTGAGAAGTTGCTAAAGACTTATGAGGATATGGAATGCCGAATGTCACTCAAAATTCATTTTCTCCATTCCCACCTCAACATCTTTCCTCCAAACCTTGGAGCAGTGAGTGATGAGCACGGAGAAAGATTCCACCAAGACATTACGAAGATGGAGAGCAACTACCAAGGCAAGTGGAACCCCAGCATGATGGGAGACTTCTGCTGGATGCTCTTGCGTGACATCCCGGAGGCAAAATACACCAGATCATCTAAAAACACACTTCTAACTGTCTGCGGTACTATGAATTGTGTACATTGTGTCATCCAAGTATATTTATTCCATCAATGTTCTTTATCTATCCTGTTTTATCTGTAATAAGCTGCTGCAACTGTTGAAATAAGAACGTATATACTCTGTATATACTAAAATGAGACTATTTAAAAGCCAGAAAACTAGAAGTGATAGAGCAAAACTGTTTATAAATTTGAATTCAGCACACCCAAATTAGTAAAAAACACCTATTCACATTCTTGCCTCAGACAAAAAATATTTTTTTGTAAACCAGTGTAATTGGAAAGTATGTTTACTTGTTTGTTTTTAGAATTTCGCACCAAGCTACTCGAGTGCTATCTGTGCTAGCCGTCCCTAATTTAGTAGTGTAAGACTAGAGAGAAGACAGCTGGTCATCACCACCCACCGCCAACTCTTGGGCTACTCTTTTACCAACGAATAGTGGGATTGAACGTCACATTATAACGCCCCCACGGCTGAAAGGGCGAACATGTTTGGCGCGATGGGGATGCGAACCTGCGACCCTCAGATTACGAGTCTCATCCCCAAACACGCTTGGCCATGCCGGGCCGATTGGAAAATAAACGAAAGATGAAGAACACCTAAGCATGAAATAGTAACATGTATTTTTTTTTACCAGTAATGACTACCAGATGAAGAATGTGTGAATTACATAAAATACTAAAACCATGTAAAATGCACAGATATACGTAACAGAACAAAAGGGAATCCTCAACAGCCACGGCTATAACTAGGTCTAAAAGCGCCAAAGAAATAGACGTTTGTAATCTAAAAGTGTGTACTTAAAGAAAAAAAAAACTCATAACAATTCTATGAGCCACTATGCCGCAGCTATAAACAAGTACAAGATTATATTACAATATAAAACTTTAAACCACCTACACCAATTTTTTTATATTAGCATAACCGTACCAGCAGTACGTTTTCAAACAGTTATGTAAAACAGTTGAACCGCTTCAACAGAAAAACTGAATCATAACGATTTTTTAAAAACATTTACTAACCCCACATATAGACGACAGAAGAGCGTAGATGGGCCAAAGATACCATTCAATACAATTTGTCAGTTACACCTTTACTCCCTCTCTCCATAAAGTTCGACAGGTTTACGATTTTCATTCAAAATAAAACTAATTGCATAGAAAGACAACATTTCTCAAATATATTTGATGTTGGTAGATAAAGAAACAATAACATAAAGTAGGGGTTACCAACGCCCACCTCGCAACTGTGAAAATATTTTAGGTTGCGATTCAACTATCTCTACACACACGTACAAAGTGATAGTAAATTACTGTACTTGTTCTAAATTGTCCTTTGTCGTAATTCTTGTGGCCTTATAGCCCTCCTTTTGAAGCGAGACTCCAATTTGCAAACCACCAGTAACATAGTGGTATGTCTGCGGACTTTCAACACTATAAACCGAGTTTTGCTGCCCTGTGAAGCTTTGCGCTTTATTACAAACAATCTAATCAGAGAAACACCGAGATAAAAAAAATTAAAAGTGCCACAAACGACAGATAATCTATTTGTTATGATTAGTGATGGCACAAAGTGTAACAATATTTCGTATATTGCGATCAAACATTATAATAAAAGTGACAGAACTCTGCCGTGTACAAATTTTATACATAAGGAAGTTGGACTTTAAACCTACGTTACGAGAAACTGTTAGTGTATATTAATCATGGTGTGCGAAAAGTTTCGAATTGTTCATCAAATTAAAGAAATAAAAGAAAGTAATTTTGTTTGTTTAAAGTAAATACAAATCTACACGATGAACTATATACCCAGTGTCAACAGCTATTCTCGAAATTAAATTTTTAGGGTTATAGGCTTACAAAACTGGATTACCTCAGAAAAAGATCTGTCTCCTTAACGGTTATCCTACGATTCTAATAAAAGACTGAAAATAGGCTTTGTTTGCGATAATGAAAGATTGTTGTGGTGTCTGTTTACAGAAAGTGCTTTAGTAGCTGGTGGATAATAGCTAGTTTTATTAGATATCTTTGTGACTTAAAAATGCTAAAGGTGTTGTAATCAGAAATGGCTTAAAGCTTAACAACGATATTTCGCAAGAAATGACAAAAAAATGATTTTATAAGATGGGTTGTTTCAGCATAAACATTTTCTGAACTGACTGACTAAACATTTCTTATAAACTGTCAACAGAACAACTTACTCTTGGTTCTTTATCCACAGTTCAAATGAAGGTATAATATTTAACTTGGATAATTAATCCTCCATGTCTACACTCTTGATATTGTTATCGTGGAAAAAAAAAGTCGAATATCATGTATTTACTTCAGTCAAAATTTACAATGTGCTTGAAAACATTAGAAGTTCAATTTACCGACATCAAGAGTTACTAAAATACAAGAGTTACTACGTATATACACATTAAGAACTAGCTGTGGAATGTGCTATACAGGAATATACTTAGAAGCAACGAACCAGACTAACACAAGTCAACGTCTCTGCTTCTGACTTTATTTCATAATTTCTTACACTTTCACCACTGACAAAAATTCACGAAACTTGTTAAATAAATGGGAAACCATCTACTTATTTTGTGATTGACGTTTGTACTTGTGCCACAATAATATGTATGTGGATTTTAAAAAAGATAGAAGGATTTATTGTAGCTGGTAAGAGATTTTTTAAGCTTCCGCGTTGCTTATACGACTACATCATATCTCTGTCTCGCTTTCAGCTTTCAGTTATATTTGTTTCAACTACACAATCTGTGTTCGTTGCTAATTGCCTCATATTTGCTGATAAACCTATACACGAATATAATCCTAGTGATGATGAAACGCTCAGACTTATGTAGCATTGAAGTCCTTTATTTCTGGATGAGATGTTTTGAAAAACTAAAGTAACTACTTAAACCCTACTCGTGGAAAATGCAAAAACGGAATTGGCATAGATGCAGCCAATCATAACGGTTTGAATTTCGAACCTTACGTGCACTTAGTAAGTGCTCTACCAGCTAGGCCGAACTATGTATCACAAATTTGTTCCTGGATAGTAGGTGTTATTTTTAATTGCTTATGTTGTAAAAGTACAGAAAATGGCCATTATTCCCCTTCAAACTTTGCGTTCGAGACCTGATAATAAAATTTAGAAATTAACCTATTTTCTATGTAAAACGGACAAATTTGCACATTTTCATTTACATAAGGTCTGAATAAAACAACACATTAATCAAGATTTACATGTATTTATACTAAAGTAATAAAAAATTAACAAAAAATTTTAAAGTGAGTAGTTTTTCGACATTTGCGAATGTAATGTAAATCACTTTCACGTATGAGTCCCCAAATATAGTCTTCCATCATATTTTCGTTATACGTTCCTTGGTTGCGACGTTCAAAGTTCAGTATATCTTGGCGGAAGCGCTCGTCTTGCTCTTTAAGGTGCACCAAATGAGCCAGAGGAAAAGACGGATACTTATTCCCGTTATGGAGCAGCACAACGTTGAGGCTTCTGGATGATCTATCAATGAAAAGGTGGCATTCGATCGGGTTACAGGCAATTGTAATTGCCTCGCTCAGACTGGATACAATGTGGCAGAATAAGAGCCCATCTTGACGAATGACGAAGCTTGAAAAATTTCAGTGAAAAGTTTCAGAAAGTTCTAGAAAATTCGAAAAGGTTCTTGAAAATTCTCGTAATTTCTACAACATTCTAGAAAGCTCTTGAAAATTCTTGTCAGTTCGAAAAATTCTCTATCGGCTACTCAGTTACCTAAAATGTTCTGGAAAATGGGTAAATTTGAAAATTTCTTTACCCAGGTAACAAAAACGTTTTAAGAGAAAAATAGGTATTTTTTCATATACTTGAGGCATAAGCAATTGGGAAATAACACTTTCAGCCCAGGAACATGAAAAGTAAAAATTTTGTTGCATATATAATTATAATTCTTCTTTCACCGATTGCGAGCGATATTAAGATTCGAAGCTTGAAGAACAAAATAAAATTGAACTGTGATTAATAGGTAAAAGTCACCTGTTTATGACCTTTTGACATCTATTAACCAATCATTTAAAACATTTTTACATGTCCCTTAATAAATCATTGAAAATATGTTAACTTGCATTTTGACCAATCAGTTGGAATGTTTTCGCAAAGCTCTTGACCAATTATTTGAAACGTTTTAACACTCACTGTAACTATTCTATTAAAATATTTTTGTTTGCCTCTTGACCAGTCATCTAAAAAGTTGTTGTTAAGCTATTATTTATTTGGAACATTTTTGCAAACTTCTTAAATTTTTTAACATAACATCTTGAAAATGTTTTGATGTTTTTTTAATGGAACATCTTAAAACAAGAAAATGTTTTGATGTAAAGTTCCTAAGTTATTACAATGACTTCTTTTACTTCATATTTTAAGTGAACAAATGAAATCGATAAGTCTAGAAATGAATTCTTTTCTCACCAGGCCTTACCTGTAATAAGTTCGTCCATCCACTTATATCCTGGTCGCACTAAAATGTTCGCCCTTTCAGATGTGGGGCGTTATAATGTGACAGTCAACCCACTATTCGTTGGTAAAAGAGTAGCCCAAGAGTTGGCGGTGGGTGGTGATGACTAGCTGCCTTCCCTCTAGTCTTACACTGCTAAATTAGGGACGGCTAGCACAGATAGCCCTTGAGTAGCTTTGTGCCAAATTCAAAATAAACAACCCACTTACAACCCTTCTTATGTATACAGTAAACTAGCGAACCCATCACCGTATCCTCTGTGTTTGAATCTGGGTACACCTGTAACGCAAATTAATATAATATTTTAACTCTAATTCACTGTTAGCTGCAGAAAAAACAACAACCAAAACATAGTTACATCTGAAGAAAAGACCGCGTAGTATTCTTGGGTCAAATTGTTTGTTTGTTTTCTGTTGTTGTTTGAGAGACGAAGGGTAGTCTGGTTTAGAGACGAAAAAAACCCTTCAAGGTGTTAAAGTTTTATTGTGACCTATAGTGATCTGAATTTTAGTATCTAAACGAGTCTCGCAGCCAGAAATAATGAGCAAAAGGATATGATTAAGAGATTAAGGAAATAAATCATAAGATTACATGGGTTTACAATTAAAGTTTGATCTTATGTAGAAAATATATAGCAATGTCATTAATATAAAATCTGAAGTCCGCTAGTAACAGAGAACCGAATAGTTATCTAATATAGAAGAATGAGTTAAGAATAATCCCTACAGTTAGCTGCAGCCAGAAGGAAAGTTTGTTATAACATCATTACCGAAAGTTTGCTCCTGTCTTTGTAGTACACACAAATCACTGATATCCAAACTGATTGCGTCATGTCAATCAGTTATTAATATTCCAGAAGAAAGTATAAAAGAAAGAATGAATAATAATAATTTCTTATAATGTATATTATGAGATCGTAACAAAACCTGAGAGCTAAGTTATGACATAAAAGGAAATTACAGTTATAATTGGCCAGAGATCAATTTATAGTTATATCGGACTTTTCAGTTACATGAATACTTTGCCGGATCTCTAAGTCACGTGATAGGTAAAATATAAATGAAATGGAAATAGAAATTAAATTATCTTTCACATTAGGCCAGTCATAAAGTTTGTTTTGTGTCATCTGTCTTTTACATTCATATTATATTTCAGTTGAAGAGAGAAAGTTTTGCTATAAAATACGTTAACTGTCGAAACAGGAAGACTTAACAAGCATACACTAATACATTTTGTTACTAAATGATGGAATTTAATCGCATTTTACAAAAAGGTCATTTTACATCTCATGCTGCTCCTGGAACTTTTATTTCCTCGCCGTTTTTCCTAAGTCTGATTACTATGGTCATGCGAAACTACTTTTAAACCACACAGCTTGAAGAAACGATCCATGGACGTCAACCCAAAAGCCACGATTAAGCCAGTTAAATGCACAATATGTCATTGTATTCTCACGGGAGGTATCACAGGTACTTCTTGTGATCATAGTTTCTCTGCCATCCTTCTCGTGAAAACAATGACTGATACAGAAATATAACTGGAACTATTGTACGTTTATAAGCTTCAAATCCTGGCTTATTCACTTGTTAAATGTACCATGAGATGTGCCCAGCTTTATCGCAATGACTTGTTTTGGGTCAAAAGCTTCTCTTTTGTATCCACAGCCTACACTTTACAGATGAGGATGTTTGGATCAGATTGTAGTTTTGAAGCCCTGTATGCTATTGTTCTAAACGCTCTGTTGTAAGAAATCGTCTACTTTCATGGAAAACACTGAACGCTCTCTTTTCAAAAAGTTTTGTTATTTGGCTCAACATGATTTAACATTCTCTCGATGCAAACCTTCTTCCTGGTAGAGACGTGTCATATAAACCCTCAATGATAAAGTTACCTATTAAAGCATTGGACTATCGTATGGACCGGAATACGTCATGAACCAAATACACAGGCGCTAAAACGGTCCCTTGTTTTAGCTCGCATCTGTAGCTACGTGCTACTAATTGAACGTATATCACTAGTAATTATAAGGCGAAGTTAGTCCTCAAGTATCAAAACACTGCCCCATAAATAGCCAATTAACATGAAAACGGTTGTAAATTGCAGTCTCAAACTGTTTGATTTAACTACTGGAGAATTATTTTAGTGAACGTGTTTTCTTATAGCAAAGCAACAGCAGGCTATCTGCTGCATCCACCCAGGAGGATTGAACCTCTGATTTTAGCGATGTAAATCCAATGTCTTACCGTCCCAGCGGGGAACAATAATGTTAGCCTAACATGATTGAAAACTAAGTACACTCACTTTGTATTAGAACTAGTTACATTCGATGACGTAACATTGTAAATTGGACAGACTGGTCGGTATATACCTGTTTGATTTGTTTCAGCACAAAGCTGCAAAATACTCTGCATTTACTGTCTCCGTAGCATGTGTAGAACCTCGAATTATAGCGTCATGAGCTTTTAAGCTTTAGCTGAACCTCTAGAGGCAAACTGATATATAAATCTACTACAAATGTAATTAATAAAGGCATGGAAAATAAAAATATCTGTATATGTGGCAAGTAGAAAGAAAGTGAAAACACAAAAATATTTCATCACAGAAATAAGAATTGATTGACAGGATGTTCGTTTCTTCACCTATTATAGCCTACGACATTTGTTACAGGTAAATATAGAGAGTTGCTAAATGTCAAGTTTAAAAAACTTCCGATGCTAGTAGTTTAAATTTTGCACAACCTTTAAGATCAGATACAATCAAATAAACAGAAAGAAGAAAATAGCGTTTCTGAGTAATGCTAATAGTTTAAAGTTGGCACAACCCCTAAAGTCAGTAATAATATTATAAACAGAAACAAGCAAATAGCTTTATCTAAATAATGCTAGTTGTTTAAAGTTGGTACATCCTTTAAAATCAGTTATAATTGTATAAAGAAAAACAAGCAAGTATTTTTCTTAATAATGCTACTAGTTTAAAATTGGCACAACACTTAAAATAAGTTATAATCATATAAACAGAAACAGGCAAATAGCTTTTCTGAGTAGTGCTGGTAGTTTAAAGTTGTCACAGCTTTTAAAGTCAGTTATAATCAAATAAAGAGCAGCAAGCCATTAGCTTTTCTAAGTTAACCCAGTCATTATATAAGGGATAAGACTTCTAATTTTTACGAACCCTTTATGTTTCTGTCTCCGTAGCATGTGTGGAACCTCGAATTATAGCGTCACAAGCTTTTAAGCTTTAGCTGAACCCCAAGAGGCAAACTGATATATAAATCTACTACAAATGTAATTAACAAAGGCATGGAAAATAAAATACCGATGTATGTGGCAAGTGGAAAGAAAGTGAAAACACAAATAAAAATATTTCATGACAGAAATAGAAATAAGTCAAGTTTAAAAGACTTCCGATGCTAGTAGTTTAAATTTGGCACAACGCTTAAAATCAGCTATAATCATATAAACAGAAACAACCAAATAGCTTTTCTGAGTAGTACTAGTATTTTAAAGTTGTCACAACTTTTAAAGTCAGTTATAATCATATAAAGAGAAGCAAGCCATTAGCTTTCTGAGTTAACCCAGTCATTATATAAGGCCCAAGGATAAGACTTCTAATTTTAACAAATCCTTTATGTTTCGCTGTTTCTTCTTCGTATATTGAAAATATTTAATAACATTCAGTCGATCTAATCGATGACGTCATCAAAGAACCATTATTTCCCTTCCCTCAACCCATTTCCGTGATTCACTGTTTTCTCTCAAGATTTCAGACTTCAGAAAGTAAGAAAAATGTTTCCATGAATATAGTGGATGAGACACTTGCAGTTTAAACAACAGCAGTAAGACGGACTGTCCTTGGTTGAGCTGTGAACCTCCTGTAGCTGCGAGTTTCATAATTTAGAGATTGCTAGTGATGATACTGAACTGTAGTACCCCTCTTCCCAAACGGAAGCTAGTTCATACCATATGAATCGCTACATCGTTTGTTTATAAATGTTATTTTATTCTTCCGTTAGTTGGCACTTTTCATAACCACTGTAAGCAGCTGTACATTGGAGACAATGAAAACTAAATGTAACTTGGCCCTTTCCATTACCACTGTAATCAGCTGTGTATTTGACACCATGGAAATTAAACTCTACCGCAGTGCTCAGGTAATTTGTAAGTAAGCTGTGCTTAGGGTTACCACAGTCTGTATTATAAGTAATCAATGGTTCTTAACTGCTAATTTTTTAACAAGCTTAACCGATTTTACTTTTTAAACGTATTTTCCAGTTACCAGAAAACAATACTGAAAATATAACAGGTGTCTCTTTGGTTAGTATTTGCTAGAGTGCTTGTAAATATGCTAATATAAGTTGCTGTCCTTGTGTGTTTTTCTTACAGCCACGCCATAAAGGGCTATCTGCTGTATTTTCGAGGGGAATCCAAACTCTAATTTCAGCTTTGTAAATCTAAAAACTTACAACTGTCGTATTATACTAGTGCAGTGTGTTATTTATTCAGTTCTTTAATTCACTGTTTGAACCGTCTACAGAGGTTTCATAGTTCCCTTTCAGGGATGGGAGGAATGAAGGTTTTGTTTCTTTCTGGTTTTTTTTTCGTTTCAAAGGTAATAACCCTAAATGTATCTTGTTACCACAATGTATATTTAAATATTTTGTAAGAGAAACATCGTTATAACCTAACAGACATTAGAAGAGATGAGTATTTCTGTTGAAACTGGATTCTATTAAGTACAAAATTGCGTCTCTGAATATTTTCCTCATGTGACCTTTTTTTACCACAAGCTCTTATATTTATCACTCTTACCCCTCTTCTCCCAAGTATTACACTTATAGCTATAGAGGGAAAAACAATTAATTTTAATTCATAATTAAAGTCTTTTAGTTGCATTGTACGTGCAAGCCACAGTAGAATAACTTCACTTGCCACGGTCCTGTTTATTACGTTAGAAGGTAGAAGTGGTTTCCAACCTGGGGTTCCCGAACCCCTGGGAGTCCGCAAGTGTAATATTGGAAGGTCGTAGGATGTTGTGTATAATGCATGGACAGACACAGAATAACAACACATAAGAAACTAGACGGGTTCATTATAAACTTATATAAAAACAATTTGTTGGGAAGAGGTAATCTTTCAAAACGTCATTAGGTGAATAGGGCGTTCGACGCTGTGGCACTCAATGGATGGCACGATATTGGTATCTTGACAGTCTTCATGTTAATGGTTTAGTATTAGAAACGTAAGGAGAAAATATTGCATATATATATTGTTTATAGCATACCGGTTTTAAAATCATTCGAACATAGCAAATATTGTTTCTAAGACGGACAACGTTTTTTGCTACAAATAAAACTTTAACCCTGAAATCTTGGAAAAAGAATGTTAACAGCGTCATCTGTTGTTGGAGTACTTATTCATTAACAAAATGATTTATCACTGAAATAATTTCTTTTTCTAATTCTTTATTTACCACAGAGGCTGTTCTCCCAATAGTCAATCGGTGTTGTAAGACAATTATTCTATTAGGGTATTTTCCTGTGAAATAAAGACTATTTTAATAGTTATTCTAATCTGAGATGTTCGCGTGTATTATTCTTATTATTTTTTGCTTATTTGTTGTTTTTCGCATTACCATATTAAGTATATTCATATCAAACCATCTTCAATGCATTATTTGAATATATTCTGATGTCTTCCCCTCTTAGACAACAGTATGAGCTAATGGTTAACCTGTTGGGCTGTAAGTCTAATTATCTAAGATTCGAACTATGATGAGCAGCTGAAAATAAATACTCTTCTCTTTCAACAGTGGAAGAGATAGACTGTGAAACCTGTATTCAGTGGTTTACAGGGGCTTTAAAACTATAGCATAATTTAACGCTGCGAGTTCACATAACAAAGAGAAAAATGAGCATTCACTACATAATTATTCTCAAAAACAAAAACTGTTTGGCTAGACACTGTCACACGGAGCCTAAGCCTCAATTCTATATGAAAGTACCCTGAATACTCAATCCGTGTCTTGAGAAATTAAAACAAAAAACACGATCGGTATCACACCGAAACACCAAAAAATTCCCAAACCTAGAGGCCTCGGGTCTCGAATCTTTTAAACACTTAACGACACCACTGTCACTAGATGGAATTTTACTATTTTTGTGGGTTGAGTGTTTTTTATTCTATGTTAATGTTCTATTATTTTGTTCAAAAGGTGACGTTAACACAGGCTATGTAAGCGTCTCGAAACTTAAATACGTTTGAATTTTTAGACATCCAAATCGTTTGGAGTTTCTCTATGTTATCTTTCACTGATAACTGACATTTTAAGTCATTTTTGTGAATAATTATCAATCTCTAACATAATGTGATTTTTAGTTTAAAAAGTCTATTCTATTAAATACGGTGACAAAATTCTGCATAGTACACTATTTCAGCAAGAAGAAGAATAATGAGATAAAAAGTTCAACCATAGCTGGTATTGTTTTAAGTGACAGAGCTGTTTGTGACAAGAATTTATCTTGAGTAGTTAACTAACTTAACCATGTAATTCATTGCCTGTTTCGTGTTGTATGGTAAACTGTACAATATTTCCACCGGTTTAAGTATTCATTAAACTGTCTCACATTTTCTCTCTTTTATTTGAAAATACGATAAGAATATCATTGTCGCAGTGTAAATAACTGTTAGTTCATATCTTAGAACTATAAATAATTTGTGGTTATTTTGATACATTGAAACAATTTTCAAGAAGGTGAAGTAGATATAGAAATGTTATAAAATCTTAGTGGCCTTTTAGCATAAACGAAGGTTGCATAACACAATCACTGTTTAATAACGCTTATACTGGTTGACCCTGTTTTTGTGGCATCAGGAATACGCAAAAAATACTGTTTGTTACGTGTTATAATATCTCTTGAATGGGTATCCAAATTATAATGCCACGCATGTTGAGATATTACAATTTCAAAGAAACGGTAACTGGAATTTGAATTTAGAAGTTAATTGAATGTCAATATGTATTAGATTTATGACATTTGCCAACAAGATAGATACCCACAGCTTTTGTTTCTCAACACAAATATATTTTAGTATACAAACAACAATACTATTTATAATAATGGTTATTTCAGATAATAGTTTATATACAAAAGTTTCACAAACTTACAGGTAATACTGAGTTTCCTATCTGGTCTGGAACTTAGTAATTTGTCGACAGTTCACGAGGCGCAAGTTAATTTTATGTTGATACACAGACACACTGCTCTTAACGAGAATGCTAGCCTGCTTTGTTTTTCACAAGTGAGTTTTTTCCCGACGAACATATCTAATGTTAATTCACTGAAGCTGTTATGTTCGAAGTCTATGAATGATTTTGTTCAAATATTTGTAGTTTTATATTAATAAGCATCTTCCACAAATATAGCTTCCGGGACTTATAGTATACTGACTGCAGCGACCCAACATAATTAAACTGTCTCTTGGCTTGTCGATTTATAAGATTTTAAGGTGAAGTTGTAGAAAGTTCGGCTGGCAAAAGTATTCGAAAATAAGCTAGTGCTTTCGTAAAATATTTATTATTGATTCTTAGGGTCGAGAATCATTCACAAATTGAGAGAACAGGTGGGACTTGCGCAATACACATTTAACGATACAAGTTGTATACATATCTAAATATATATTAAACTGAAACAACCGTAGATATTAAAATAATATTAAATCCATTACATGTTTCATTCAGTATGGGTTATATATTTCTCGTTGTTCTTGAATACAGGTAGAAGGAATGACTAATGAAGCATATAATATAAGGATTGTGGATAAATCATTATGAGTTTAGTCTAACTTAACTATGATATTAATCTCTCTACTGAGTTCTGTCTTTGTCTTACGTAGATATGCTTTTCTCCAGTTCCAAAAGCCACAGAGCGTAACACTGAACCCAAAGATTCTACTGAACAATAATAAGATAAGATCCTATATACATATTATTTAATTATTTTGTACTCGTTTGTTTCTATTTTCGTTACGATTATGTCCATATTATTTTCTACGTAACATTTCTTAATCTTTCTGTATTGCAGGCACTTAATAATCATCATAAAGTGTAGTGAAGAACATAGTGTAGCAAAATTAGATGAAGTGTGTGGGTTGTTTTGCTTCATTTTTGAGATATTTTTCATTCTCTGGTGTGGTTGGCTACAACAACCCTAGATGGCAGAACTAAAGGCACATTTACTGAAAGGTTGTTTTAACACAAAACCTATACATTCTGTTAAATGTAGAGAAATGAGCATCGGATTGTAATGTTGCAAGTCCATACACCTGCCACTGACCCACCAGAGGGGGGAGGGAGGCTACAAGAAAGAAAATCATAGCTATTCTTTGTTTGGAATTAAGAACAAAGCTACATGTTGGACTATCTACGTTGAGCCCATTGTGAGTGTCGAACCTCTATTCGTAGTAATATAAACCTACAAGTTCAGTGCTGAGCCACGACTAAAAGAAAAAAAATAAGTGACTTAAGCATAAGTTAATATCATAGTTAAGTGAATTCACAAGTAAACCACCTATTACGAAAAGCAATAAAAAGTCTTATAAATAGAACAATTTTCACTCTACTTTCGAATGGAACGGATTATTGCTTTAGTTCTCGAATTAATGAGATTATTCAGTGATCATAACTTCTGGATAATATTTAAATTAAAATATTAATGAATAAAGTGACTGATTAAAACGTTTAGAATAAAAGTGAGCTCGCTAAGTGTGATGTACTTATAACACTCGGTTCTTCATACAGTCAGGATTGTATCACTTGAAGGTATTACACTGTAAATGTTATAACGTCAAACCCATTGATAATATCTTTGTGCTGTCTATAAACACACCAACACACACATTGAACAATGGGGTGATTATAAAGAAGCTTTGATTAATTTGTACCCAGCGGTGTTAGATAATATCAAATTGGTTAATGAACTCTTTATTATGAAGTACCATGCCAATGAAGGAGATTCAGTTGAAACATTTGTTTGGAAAACTGTGAAAATTTATATATTACAAAACCCTGAAACTACAGAAACATAAATTGTGAAGTCTATGGAGTTACAACTGTACATATCTTGATAATAATGCTTGGAACGCCACTGTGTTATATTTATCACTGATGTGGTTGACTTTACTTGACAATAGAAGCATCGATGGAGTGAACTTTTAATCGTGAACTGGTTAAAACTGAGTAACAGTTGATGCTACACTTGTAATCAAATAGAGATCTTATCTGTGATTTGTCCCAAGAAAGTAAATATGTTACCTGGAAACAAAGAAACGAAGGATTGTGATTGGAATACAAGAGTAGGAATTAAAAAAATGAGTTTTTGAGTCCCGTAGAAGTAAAACCTTTCATTAACTATTTAACAGTAACTGAAATGGATCTACAATGTCTAACCCCAAAAATTAATTATGTGAAAGTTGTAGATCGTATAGATATTGTTTCGGATTATTCACTAATAAATAACAATGTATATATATATAGAAATAAATTAGTACCAAATAGCACAGAGTACCAATGTTTTACTATCGTCAGATATTTTATTGTATCTTGTAGAATTAGATTTCATTCAGCAATACGAAGTAACCCTTAAGATATTCGCGAATGTTCTTAAATTAAATGTGTCATGTTTTAGGCATCGCTTTGTGTCTGAAAAGATACTGACTGAACAAGTACAATGATCACACTTAAAAAGTAAAAATTGTGAACAGTTAAACTTAACGCAACTTGTATTAAATATGCTAATATTTGTCGGAACAGAATATTCTAACCACGATAGAAAAAACATTGTTTAGTAAATTGTATCGTTATTCTCACACAAAATTATATGTGTTACATGATCAAGTGGATGAAATGCTTCACGATGAGTTACTTGAACCCTTTCACTTCTTCTTGGGCTTATCCAGACATTTTTGGTTAAAAGGAAGATTAATGGTTTTAAGTTCTATTTTGACTGCAGGATATTAAATCAATGTCTCCATCGTCTAACGGATTTACTGATATATATTTAAGTTAATATCTATTTTGTTTCAGTTGAAAATGTATTTAAAAATACATGTAATTTATACTATTAGATGTCTAATGCAAAAGTCTTGTCTATTTTCTAAATTTGTAGAAGATATTCGAGTGTAAGAATCAACAATATATGTTTTAGAAAAGCACTCGCGTGTCTTCGAATATTGTTACCAACTGTACTTTCGCACGCCTTACCCTAAACTACGCACAAAGAGACATAATAATATTGTTGTTTTACTACAGTTTGTATACTTTCAACCAAGAAAGCTATAGTTGTGATTAACGCTTCTTAATCGAGAACGTGCAGATACTTTGCCAGGAACGTATATAAATTTCAAAGATTATAATATTCAGTAAATTAACTTCGAACGTTAGTATTTTTACAAGGACATTACGTATTTTCGTCTGTGAAAAACTAAGGTGTAAGCAGCGAGAGATATAATTTCTGGCTTTTCAAATTGTAACATGTAATATAATAAATCGGAGATTCATCCGAAAGATATTATGGTACAAAACAATTGCTTTATGTAAGTGATATTTTTAAAGATTTGTCAGGAACAACGTGTTATATTAGTGTTATTCAGTGGATGTTGACAAATACTTGTTATAAAAATAGTTTTATGTCCATGCTCCATCATTATAAGTCTTGAAACTCTCAGGCGCTTCTGCTAAAGCCTTATCATAATCATATTTTGGTGTTTTTTCACCCACATTTGAACAACAGTTGAAAAACTTTGAAATTATTTTCTGAAAATTCCATCTAGTTAGTTTGACTGTAATAGTTTCTAAAAACACATTTCTATGTATGTACTCATTCGTACCTTGTTTTTGTACTTTTTGGCGTTGTCATTCCGTATACGGTATTTAATTTTCCTTTATTTGTTCACCTCTTTCTGTAAACAGTTTCTTTGAAATGGTTAATAAGTGAACATTTGTTTTATTTTTATGATTCAATAATAGTATATTATTATTTTCTCATTGTACTTGTAGAATGACCTCAGATATGGCTATCATACCATAATATTAGCTACAATAAATTAGTACTTTATTAATCTTATTTTTTGCAGTTTAATGTTAAGGAACGTACAATAAGGAAAGGACGTATAAAAATTGTATAGGTGTATCATTCTAAGCATTACAGAGTAATAGATTGAATGTCACAGAAAGTTGTTTCTTGGTCCTTCCCTGCATACGAAGCACTACTATGTTTAATGTGGTATATGTTCTTCAAATTGTTTGCAATATTTAACTGGAGTACGTAAAAATGTGTACAGGTGATATACGTGTGTAGTCGTACATACATATATGAACAATATGAAAAGTTATTCACGAATCTTGCATAAACCAAATGGTGCACTTACACAATAAATAAGTATTAACCTCACGTTTACAGGAGAATTAAACTGTGCATGTCACGACATTTTGCAGCATTATATTAAAAGTTCAGAGTAAAGTATTTTATTAGTAATATATGTCAATGAACTTACTCTCAAAAATATATTGTAGTTCAAGTTTTTAAAATTATTTACAGTATAATTCCTAAATTTCAAAAGAAATTATATAAATAAATTTACAATCACAACGTGTTAGCGTGACTTCATGAACTGCACTCCTGATTGTCCATTCTATTTTTTTTATCTTTTAGTATTTTCATATTGTCCAACTACTGTACTTACAGAATCGTACTACAGATGTTTACCAACTACATTGTTAATTATGAACCTTCGATACTTTTCCTCCATCAGAATATAACTTTGTTCTTGTCAATTTGGGTTTATGAGTGTACCTCATAACCTTACTTTCAAAACTTCTTAAACAAACAAAGTTAGGAGAAAACACGGTGTAATTGTATATAATCCAAAAAATTTGGAACATTTCATTTCTGGTTCTACAGTGTTCCACATAAAACATTTGGTTGGTATGCCGTCAGAAAAATGTTTCATAAACTTGTTGACTTAAAGCTTCTCCTTTCTGAAATATTAACTAAACTTTTTGCAAACTGTTGTTTATCATAAGAATTGGATCTTTCGAATACATTTAAATTCATTAAACATTAGTAGTAAGGGCTGCTGTTGTGTAAACCTCAGGCGATATATCAGAGGGTTAGAGATGATGACGTGGAACCCGAAGACGCGTTTCCAAGGCGTCATAAGATTGGGGCTAATAGAATTTAAATTCACCATGGGAGAAACATTTATAAAAAAAATTTCAACAAATCAACTGTAATACACTGTCGCTTTTAGGCCAAGCATGGCCAGGCGGTTAAGGCACTCAACTCGTTATCCCATGGTCGCGGGTTCAAATCCTCGTCACACTAAACATGCTCGACATTTCAGCCGTAGGGGCGTTATAATGTGACGGTTAATCCCATTATTCATTGGTAAAAGAGTAGTCCAAGAGGTGGGTGGTGATGACTAGTCTAGTCTTCCCTCTAGTCTTACACTGTTAAATTAGGGAGAACTAGTGCAGATAAACCTCGTGTAGCTTTGGACAAACAATCACCGATAGATTGTTCACAAACATATTTTAGTTTATAAATTACTAATTTATGTATGTCCAGCTTAGTATTTTATGACAAATTAAATTTATGTAGAAACTATATCTGTGAAGAATTTTAACAGGTTGTTTTTTTCAATATTAAGTATAATGTATAATCATATATAACGACAACGTATTATAATTTACTTGTTCAACTTTTGTTTTCATAAAATTATCTTCCACATTAAACTGTAAATTCTGTCACCTCTTCCTTCCATGACATCGCAGCAAAACCCCCACCAGAGGAGTGACATGAAACACTTGTCTTAACTCCGGTCACTTTTCTTCCTCTATTATCTTTATTACGTCCAATAATAGTTATGTTTATTTCTTTATGATACAATATATTTTTATCCTTCAATTCTTCTTTAGTATCATATAAATTACTTTACAGTATCTGTAGTTAACTTAGTTTGTTTTCAGTCATACGCTTATAACTTCATTATCAGCCTTTCTTTGTCACCAAATTAGTACAGACTTAAAAAGTTTGTTTTGTTTGTTTTAAATTTCGGACAAAGCTACTCGAGGGCTATCTGCGCTGGTACCTACTTTTGCAGCGTAGAACTAGAAGAAAGGCAACTAGTCATAACCACCCACCGCCAACTCTTGATCTACTCTTTCAGCAACGAATTGTGGGATTGACCATCATTTATAACTCCTTCACGGCTGAAATGGCGAGCGTGTTTGGTGAAACGGGAATTCGAACCTGCGACCCTTAGATTATGAGTTGAATGTCTTAACCACTTGGCCATGTCGGGCCAGATTTAAAAACAGGAAAGCAATAACTTCTCAAAATTAGAAAATTTTCAACTACCTAAACTGAATGTTATGGTAAAATCTATCTCAATTCTTAAGTCAAATTAGCAGTTCAGCTTAATTGAAATCACTGCTTGATAATGTACCTTATTAACTTCACTTTGATTATTCCTAGCTGTGTACTACATGCAAAAGTGAATCACATACCAGGAAACCATGACACAACTAATCAAACGTTCCTGTGCTGTTGGAGTATTTATTGAATTTTCACATTTACTTCTCATCACTTGAAGTGTTTTTTCTCTCACTTTTTTCAACAAGTACTGTTTACCTACTCTCCTACTGTCAATTCATTGTCACTCGTTTTTTTCCGCTACTCTGAAGGAGTGCGATCTCCTACTGTTAGTTCAGTTTCGCTACTTTATAAAGCTCTACCTCTTCTCGCTGCCCCCAATGGCTCAGCGGTATGTCTGCGGACTTACAATGCTAAAACCCGGGTTTCGATACCCGTGGTGGGCAGAGCACAGATAACCCATTGTGTAGCTTTGTGCTTAATTTAAAACAACAACAATTTTCCCGCTAGTAGTTCTCTCACCGTCATTGTAGTTTCGTTAACCAATTTAGACGCGTCACATTTTGAACTGTTAATTTGGTGTTAGAACACTACTGTTAATCAGATTTCTGTTTACTTTTCTTTTTACAAGTTTTCTACTTTTCAGAAGTAAAACTATAACTAATATATAAATTAAAACATAAAATACAGACTTACTCCTTATTTTATTCTATGAAGCAATGCTTCGTGGAAAATAATTAAAAGTACGTCTCCTCGCATCCAGTTAAAACAGAACTGACCTTCTTCTTCAGTAAGATAACAAACAAGCCGTTAGCAAAAGTAGCCTAGAAAAATAAGGCACTTCGGCTATGGTATTATCAAAATAAAACAACCACATGCAAAGAAAAACAACACTGCAGTTGCTCACTAACGGGATCAGAATTTAAATGATTTAGACAGGAAGGAAAAGGAAATGTAACGCCTTCTTTACCCACGTCCAAAATACATGAAATAACGTATTCCAAAATTAAACGATAACTACTGAGCGTTGTAACTAAATTGTTTGTGTGTCACTTGGCATTGCTCCTATGTTATATTTACATCTTATACATGTTATTGAACATGTGGCGCAAAAGAAATTATAGCTACTTATAAAAGTAACAATCTTCCTACATCAAGCTTTCTGCACATAAAGCTTCGCATTTGTCTTCCATACGTGACCGTTTGGTAAATATAAGTACAAACGACATTTCTTTGCCTCTTTCCTTGCACAAGTAAACAGAGACACAAAACTATCATACAAGTATAATATCTGTAGGTGTAATAGCCCCCCTCCCCAGTGGCACAGCGATATATCTGCGAACTTGACATGCTAGAAACCAGGTTTCGATATCGCTGGTAGGCAGAGCACTGTTATTGTATTCTTTAGTTTTGTACTTACCTTCAAGCAAATGAAATAGATATATCTGTCAAGTTAGGTTTACAAGTGAACAATGGGTGCGGTAAACGTAAAGTTCTGCAGTTTTGGGCTTTTCTTTGTGGTTAAACGCTAAGTTACACAGTGAATTTATATGTGTTCTGCACACCACAGGCAGAGACACCGACTTTTAACATTAGAATTCCTAAGACCTACCGCCACGCTGCCATTTCTACATCATACTTAATTGTTGCACTACGACTATTTTGTTTTATTTCTGTAAATGAACTGAATATTTTTTATTCTTTTTTTATCGAATAATTAATACAAACCAATATAATCAGTATAAAATATCACAGCTGGCCTAGTTACGTAACGTTGTGAGAAAGAATTTCTTAACCTTTATCAGAACACCTTAAAATATTTGCACCTTTCAGTACACCTGGAGTCCATACTGGTCCCGCATATGGTTAATGATCATAACTTTGAAGCTAGGATTTACATGTTGAAAAATTAGCATAATAGCTTCTCATAGCATTGTACAGATAAACTGTATGAAAGACTGAGTATACAATATGTGATATATTAATACAAAATATGAAATTTATTTATATCAATATTCTCATATTTAGACAAAAATTTCAATAAAATATTGAATGAAGAAACAGACTGCTTGAATATGTGAGAAAAAACACCAAATTGTAAGAAAATATTACAGCTATAGTGCTGTCTAATTTATTCAAGTTCAAAGTCCATTTGCCCGCACTTAAAATAACGACCTAATTTTAATCTTTAATCCTTTGTCGCTTTACGAAATGAATTTTTTGTCACACATTTAAAACACAAGATATTCGCTTTACATCTAACATTGATCATCAACACACACCTTCAGTATAAGTTGTAAGAACCTCATATTTTCTTGATTTATGGAGACGTAATATTGGTTCAAAATCACAATCACAGTTTCATTTCGTACCACTACACACTTAATTCTACGTATCTGGATGATATACACACGATCACAAGTTTTGTGACATGTTGTTAAAACAAAGAAACAACTAAATATCGTGGCAGGTATTGCGATTTAACACTCTGCACCTCAGGAGGAGATGCGAAGCAATCGACGGTGCTCAGAAGAGTCCTTTTTTTCGTCCTACTGACGAAGTTAAATTTGATGCGGGGCTAGTGACAAAAAGCTAAACCGAAGAAATTTTACGTTTACGTGATTGTGCTGTAGGCCAGTGACAAAGGTCTGTTGGTGGTCTACGAGAGGTCAACTATTCACTAAAACAAAACAATAGCAAGAGGGTAAGGATATGTAAATCCTAATACCCGACAATTTAGCTGTGGGAGGAAAACGGGAGTAACCCGAGAAAAACCCACTTTCACTAACCAGATGTCGAATAATATATCTGGTTAGTGACTGAGCTGTAAACAAAAAAGATAGTGAGACATAATAAGCATTACTAAATTGAGTTGGAAGACATTAGAAAATTGGTTTGAGTCAATTAAAGGGTGAAATGTGTATTTGCCAAGAGGAGGGGGTGGTTGATAAATTGGTTAACTGGGCTGTAAGCGGATTACGGTTTACTGCTTTTTTATAAAATTTATTGGATAGTTAAAGTTAAAGTAAACTTGTTTTTAAAGGTGGTATGTTATATATTTTTTCTAGGTAACAGTGAGGAGTGTAGCATGGCAAACGGAAGGTAGTCCTGATTTCCGTGTATTGTAATATGTGTATTTTCTCATTTAAAGAGTCGGGCATGTAAGGGAATAGCATGCTGCCACAACCGACCAGGGAGCTAATGTATAATTGGTATATGTACATAATGGTGTGAGGGGTACAACTTTTGTTCATACTGCTGATCCTTCGAAGGAAGGAAATGCGATGATTAATACGTGATGCAAATATGTTAATATGGGTTGACCAGTTTAGTTTAGAATTAAAATGAACACCTGGAAATTTAACAGATTTGGAGAAGAGGATCACAACATCATGAATTTTGATTTGCTCCTTGGGCGTCATTAAAGCATAAAAATGCATTTTGTTTTAACATATTCCACAAAATAAGATCATAAATACAATGAAAGAATCTTACACTATACTGGTAATCTCACGTATATAAATTTATCGTGTCTTTAATTACATCATTGGTTAGCCCCTAATTAGATCAAAATTAGATTTAACAATAACTCTGCATAAAAAAATATGATCAGCAGTCTCAAACGGCCATATGCTTATAACACTCGAGTCCCACGATTCGGGCCGGAGTTTTGAATCCGCGTCCCACCAACTATCGTTATGACTTGGTGGCTTCCCTCTAGGCTTTCATCGTTTGGTGTGAGCGATATTTAAACCACACCATTAAAGATATGTGTTGTCACTATAAGTGTCAATGACGCTTCTCCGTCATACTTTCAAGGGATACGTATAAGTTAAGTCTTAACATCAACATGGCATGTGTGGAGAGAAATGAACTAGTGAAATGTTATCATATCAAAGGGTGCAAAAATAAAGAGAGAGGATCCTAAGATATGACGTTTTATACATGGAAAAGTTAACTGTAATTA
Organism: Tachypleus tridentatus; assembly: GCF_004210375.1. Lineage (NCBI taxonomy): Eukaryota > Metazoa > Arthropoda > Merostomata > Xiphosura > Limulidae > Tachypleus > Tachypleus tridentatus. The sequence continues at coordinate 82,201,151 of NC_134837.1, forward strand.
CATGTGATAGTTCATAAAAAGCTTCACCCAATTATCACAAGCATAAAAAGACAAGAACTATTTAGCATTTCAAAATATAAATGCGCAATACCAACAGTAGTAAAATACAACATGCAACTTTATTTATTTTCAACGGTGAAAAAAAATTACTTCATGACTAAACTGTTCACATCATACCAGTTATGCATGTTTTGTTTAGATAAACACAGAATTGTCGAATCTTTATGAGTAAAATATTTAACAACAGAACATATCTATATTATGACATTTTATATAGTTCTATTATTACCAACTTGTTTCTTTTTCACACTACAAAAAACAACAACAAACGAATCTACACGTTATACTATTTTAAACTAACAGAGAGTTTACCAGTGGTAACACTCAAAAATGTATTAAATTAGGTTTAACATGACTTTCAAATACGAATATGTAATATTTTCATACTTCTGCGATTTTACTAGAGTTTGCTTTGAACCAGATGAAAAGTGTGTCGTCTTTTACATAATTGAGCTTCTTCAGAGTTTCGTGGGAAATAAATATCGGAAAACTATAGCCTAAACTGTCTGGTTCTTTACCTGGCCTCTGAAAGTTTTTCCAGGAAGGATCTGGCATAAAACTTTCAAAAATGTGACAGGCGTTTTTTGGAGAGGCGGCAACTGATCATGAAGTGTAAAAGAAACAGTGTGTGAAAAGGGCCAAGAAAGGAGGGAATCATAATCTCTTGGCAAAATCTTTATATACACAGACAAGTGACTACCTTCTCTTGCTCCGTTGCCGTTCAGGAAAAGAGTTGCCATCAGTTTGTAACCATACTGGCTAATGTAGAACGGGGAACTACTTAACTCGTAGCTTTTTCTGGATTTGGCTTCTGACATCTTCTGGGTGTAATCACTAATCACCCACAGCAGAATTTCAGATGTATTAAGTGTAAGGTTCTGAAAAGCATTTCGAAGTGAAGTGATCTGGTGTTGTTGCTTCAAGACTAAATCACTTATCAGGTCGAGGTGAACGTTGGTACTTGACTCCATGTGTAACTACAGAGCAAAATGTGAACCCTAACGTGAGAGAAAAAAAACACGTCACTTTCATTCTTTTGTTAATACTAATTCAACATAGACCAGTTAGTCACCCGCTGAGGCAGAGGTAAGGCTATGGTTTTAAAACGCTAAATTCAGGGCACAGCAAATAGCCTGATGTGGCTTTGTTATAAGAGAAAAATACACTTGATGAGTTTTTTTTTTAAAAAAACACCAACATACTTTAGATCCACTTGAATAGGAACATATCTCTGAAAACATAGTTTAATAACAAAACATCCTGCTTCACAAAATCATTGTTGGTTTTGATAACCTTCTGGACGCTCTTGTTGCAATACCTCGTGACAAAACGTTACCTAATATAATTAACGTATACTTACGTTGTCAGTTATAACCACATATTCGTTATCGTTCTAACCATCCATCTTTTATATTAGTTTATTAATTAAAGTGGGGTTATTTCTGATGTTATGTAGAACATGTATTCTGCACATTTAAACTTCATAAAAGTTATTTTGGTTTTGATAACAAATTTTCCATAAATCAGTTTCGCAGATTTCGAATATAATCTTATTTTTTATATCACACGAGAATTTTTTTACAAATCGGAAAGGAAAATAAAACACTTACTCAGATCAAATTTAATACAAAATAGAACAAAATGTGTTTGGGTCATTTGCACAACGGGACGATGTGGTAGCGACGAATAAATAATATTGAAAAGAAAAAAAATAATGTCAAAGTGCACGCACAAAAACATACTATTCACAAATCACACGTCGTGAGGCCTTTTAATAGTTTATATACTAGAGGTGTGTTCCTCGTGGGTTTATTTGTTTTTTAATTTAACTCAAAGCTACACGAGATCTGTCTGTGCTTGCCGTTCCTAATTTAGCAGTGTAAGAAAAGAGGTGTGTTTGTGTTTTTCGTATAGCAAAGCCACAAAGGGCCATCTTCTCAGCCAACCGATGGGAATCGAACCCCTGATTTTAGCGTTGTAAATCCGGAGATATACCGCTGTACTAGCGAGGGGCAAGAAAAGAGGAAAAGCAGTTAGTCATTACCACTCACCGCAATCTCTGGTACAACTCTATCTACCAACAAATAGTGGGATTGACCGTGCCATTATATCACCCTCACGGCTGAATGGCCAAGCATGTTTGGTGTGATAAGGATTAAACTCCCGACCCTCAGAATAGCAGAAGCGTACTATCCACCTGGATATGCCGGTACTTTTCTTGAGGGTTCTAGAACATTCTAGGAGTATGCAAAACAATAATAATAACAACATCTTACAAATTTAATTATTTGTGACAGTATATTAAACGCCAAAATTTTATGTTGATAATCTGTAATAAAAGTTCAATTCAGACGATTCAAAAAGATCAGATGTTACAAAAAATATTGTAACTATAAGTAATAAAAATCAACACACACACATATGAACTAAAATACAACAATAAAAGTTTCTACTTTTTTGTAATGAGTTTATAAAAAAGTACCGAAAAGTTATTATTTCGTAATATTTGTTTTTTGTTTTTATTCATTTCGCGCAAAACTACACGAGAACTATCTGCGCTAGCCATTCCTAATTTAGCAGTGTACGACAAGAAGGAAAGCAGCTATTCATCACCACCCACCAACTACTCTTGGGCAACTCTTTTTACCAACGAATAGTAGGATTGACTGTCACATTATAACTACTTCATAATGCTGCGATTTAATTAGAATCTACTTTAACAATGTTAGATATTACCGAAACCTTTTAGCAAATGTGGTAAACGATGGTTCTTAGTTTTAAATTTAGAAAGACAATTTAAATAAACTACAAAAGTGAACAAACTAACAGTGCATCAAAAATTGTGTAAAATCAAGGTCAAATACATATAAAAGCTCAATTATCTTTTTAGAAATATGGTCGTCAATATTCGCTATTAAAAATAATACTTTCAGTCTTGATTTAATTTCAAACTGGAATATATGAAATAATAATATAATTTACTGTGTACCAAATCAAAAACAGAGGCCTGTAACTCCAGATGTATATATTTTGACTTCGTTTACTGCTTTTCAGGAATGTCTAAATTACCTGAAAGTTGGGCAGTTGTTTCTCCTGGAGTTAGAAATAATTCGTTTGTTTCAATACATGTTCAATTTCTTCAATTAGTTCATTTACGACTTTCAAAAGAATGCTCCAATAAACCTCACCTTGAACTTGCAACCCATATCTCTGAAAACACAATAAAGTGCTACAAATGGACTTCCATATCTTCTCTGTGGAGGGACCTTCGGTGATTCACAGTGGTTAGGACATGGCACTGGACACCTGGGACATTTGGTTGTGTGGTTCTGTAAATATAAATATCTCAATGACACAAACATATCTCAGTATCTACCGTTTGTATCGTTACCAATGGTGTAATTATTATAAATCTTTCTTCCAAAACTCGTTGCAGTTTCACAATATTACGAAAAGCTGTCCGGTTATAAAGCTGCTTAACACGTTGAGCAACAAAAAACTTTATTTGTCCGTGAGATACTTTCTCAGAAAAAAAGTTAAATAATATTAAGTTCCTATCACAGTTAGTTGTGTACTTAAAGAGAAACTAAAGATCAACTAAACCCTAACTGTAAAACTTTGTAAGAAATAGTTTCTTTATGGGTATTTAAACCATTAGTATAGTTAAGTAACTACTAATAAAGATTAAAATTCATTATTTTTCAATTGAGTACCATCGCTTTATTTGTAATTAAGCATCTATTTGTGCTCTGCCCACTACGAATATAGAAACCCGGTTCTGGTGTTGCATGTCTGCTGATATGTCGTTGTGCCACTGGGGATGGGGTGTTATTGTTATTTTTGAATTTCGCGCAAAGCTACACGAGGGCTATCTTTCCCAGCCGTCCTTAATTTAGCAGTGTAAGACTAGAGGGAACACAGATAGTCATCACCACCCACCGCGAAAGGGCTAGCGTATATGATGTAACGGTGATTCGAACCCGCAACCCTGAGATTGCGACATGAGCGACCTAACTGTTTGGCCATGCCAGGTCACTAGGTGGCAGTGCCATCGTTGTTAACAATATTTTCGGCCTCCGACAGTCAATCTTTCCACTTCCTAAATTTAATTAGTTAGTCAACAAACAGCTTTCTTACTCGTTCTTTATAATACTATATAATACTTCAATCCAAAATCAGAGATTGTTGAGATGTAAAAACACATTGTCGACCAAATACTACTTTTACCTAGAATCGGAGTTTATTGAGACGTAAAAAACACACTGTCAGCTACACAGTACTCCCATATAGAATGAGAAATTATTGATATGTAAAAACAGTTGCCAGCTGTACAATTCTCTAGTTGAAATTAATATGTAATTCGAAAAATAAGGAAATAGTTGTCAAACGTGGAAAGCCTTTCTAACTAAAACTGCTATTTTTTGTACAAAACACGATTTTTATATCAATTTATTATGAACACTTTAGTATATCCTTTATTAATGAAATACCTCGAAAGTAAAATGGATACGTGTTTGTCTGTTAATACAAAATACATCTTAATTTAAGCTTTTTCTTTAAAAAATAAAACCATAATTTTCGGGCACATATGTTAATACAATATATTACTCAGACAGTGACCACATCCATACACTGTTCAGAAGGTTGAATTTTGAAATGTTTTATCAATTAAAACAATGAAATATTTGTTACCAATTAGTGAAACAATTTTTTTACAACATGTGAAAACATGTTCATGTTATACAGTTTTTAATTTTAAATATTTAAAAGTGCAACTTTTTTATATAACAGAAATGTTTCTCAATTTAATATATTCCAGCGGCATCATTGAGTGTAAAATGTTCCCGTATCTAATCATTTGAAAAATATTTTACTTAGGCAATTTTCATTTAACCATTAATGTCTGCGATGTCACTGTTTGCCCGCCCGCGATCCCTACTACTACAAATTCTGACACTACTCCGTTTCTTTCACAGAACAAAATTACCATTATCTTCTTAAGGGATTCAATCATTAACCGCTACCGTATGAAATACTTTAATTAGAAATTTAACAATAAGATTTATATTAGTTATTCTTTACAGTCGATTTCTCTTAAAATTTAGAATTTAAATAATAAATTTGCAAGTTCAAAATTAAGTAAATGAAAGTTAATTGTGTGGTGTAAAACGTGACGCGACAGCTAATAGGGTTGTTTTAGGCCTACGTAAGTAGGTTCGAAACTTTCATCTATAAACAACTTTATGGATCGACATAAATAATGCAGAACTACAAAGTACCATGTTATTTTAATAACATTAACATAGACAAAAAAATGACAAGTTTAGTAAATGTTCTAGACCACAAGGATTTTTTTAAATCTAACCTGTAATGTATCATAAACAAACTTATTCTGGCAATATCGACACGCCACCAGCCTCTTGGCGCATTCATTCAATTGGTGAGTAGTAACAAATCTTCGCAGAATCTTTAGTCCACATTTATTCTCACAAAATACTAGCTCATACTGGCAGCTACTCATGTGGCCCTAAAAGATCGGTTATCAACAAATATGTTTTATTAACGAGTTGCTGTCACGTTTCTTGTAATCACAGATAATTTCTGATGTACTTGTTACGATCTTACGGTTACTAAAGGTTAAAACAAAACATTCATAAAATGCTGTTTATATTAAAAGCAAACCAGAGGTGTCCAATTACCTCATCACTTAATATAAAATAGGTAGTCTGTAAATTATATTTCCTGTTTAGGTGGTCTGGGCTCAAATGTTTATATGTTATGTTAGAAAAATGGAACAAACTTTCAACTTGGAAATAGATTATGCCTAATTATTTTGTATTACACTAGTATTTTCATTTGCAATACGGTTTGGTAATTAATTTGTTATTTTTTTTACTTACATAAACATTAGTTTTTGCTGTATTATGTATTCCGTTCTGTTACCAGGCTCCAGAGGCGTCGCTAAGTGCTTAAAAGATTCGGAGCTCCGTTAAATGAGTTTTCATCAGTTACTAGACGTTGTTATGAAGAATTATTTAAAATTTACTGGTGTCACATTTTGGTGTTATAGAACTTCTTGGCTTATAAGTTTTATGCATACGTTACAGTATATCCTGACTGAATCACATACATTGAAAAGGAAACTTTAATTTTAGTCTTGATTTAGATTTGACTTGAATACATTTTAGTCCTAACTAAATGATAATTTTATTATCATTCGGTTATTTGTATTAATTGTGTCATATGTTGTAATGATTTTTGAAATTGTATAATTCTTTGAAAATGTATTGTATTTAACGTATACTTACTTATCCATATGTATATTTATATAGCATCTGATTTTAAAATTTTCTTAGACCAATTTTAATTCTCTAAGATTTACTGTTCTACATTTATTTCAGTATAGCTATTTAAAGCATATGAAGTATATTGCTAAACGCGTATTGCGCAAGTTCAGTCTCTTGTTTATATATTTAGAAGATTCTGGAGAGCAGCAATCAATAATATGTGGTTTACGAAAACGTTAGCGTGTTTCGAACATTGTTCAACCTTCGAGAAACTCTTATGATTTGTGCAAAAGCAGCTAGCCGAGAGACAGTAATAGAAAATTATTTTTGGTCAGCTACAATTAGAGTACCATAGGCCTCTGAAGCTATAATTGTGACTAATGGCTATTAATCGGAAAACTATAGAATTTTGACCAACAATGTTTACAGATTTCGAACAAACCATTTAACTTCAATGAATTAACTTCAAACGTTAGTATTTTTACAAGTACCTTGAATATTTCCTTCGGTTAAAAGACAGCGGTGTGAGGCCAATCAAGCTAGCTTGCTTAAGGAAGGTGTCACAATATCAACTCAAAATTAATTTGCTTGTCGTGAACCGAGATCATCAATAAAATATTCAGTTCTATACCAGTTATAAGACTCAGTATTGTTTGTAAGTTTGTAAAGCTCTTGTAAATAAACCATCATTTATAACTGTTACTAATAACCCTCACTATAAACTGTACTGTGTTTTTGTTTATATATTAAAACATATTTGTGTTAAAAAAGAAAACTGTGTGCATAAATATTGTTAACAAATATCATAAATTTGATACATATTAACATTTACTAACTTCTGAATTAAAATTAAATTTCCGGTTATTTGAAATCGTAATACGTAACGTACGTAACATAATAAATCGGAGACTTGTCCTTAACACAAATGGTTATATACAACAGTGTAACCTTAAACACCATATGTTTAGTTATCTGATAAAAAAATATCATTTAGTATTTTGCTAATTGTGATCTCTATCTTTAACAATATTGTGCACTTGAAAATTCAGAGCGTGTAACATTTCTAAGCCAACTGAAATAATGAGTGGATATAAAACAAACTATCTACTTATATCAAAAGTAAAAGCCAGTTTGGTAATGAGTAAGCATCAGAATGAGTAACGTCGAGGGTTTAGGAAGCTAAAAATCTGGTTTCGATGTTTGCGTGGGCAAAGCCCTAGATACCCCATTTTGAAGCTTTAAAATTAACAAAAAAAACGTTAAAATGTATTAAGCATTCTCAGTGATTTAACACGTTCAAGAGCTTCAAAATGGCTCAATAAGCTATATAATATGTCCACCAAGAGGAATCGAATCCCAGATTTTAGTGTTGTAAATTCGAAGTCTTTTCGCTGTCCCATCAAGCGACGAACTTTAAAAATAAAAAAAAAAACAGTCAGCACAACGAACAATTCGATTCCATGAAAGACACATCTCTTTACTTAAACATTTCAAACTTGTACATGAAAGAAACAATATCAGAGAAAACACGAGTTGGAAAAGTTATTAACATATAACAGGATGTCCGGAAGTCGTTGATAAACTACTTTCTTCTGAATATGTGACTTGATAACAACTTCCGGATGCCCGGATACGCATCACAATAACAAACATAAATACAATGGAACTAGTAATAATTACAACACATCATTTTATAACTAAGTATAGTGTTTCAAACAGTCGACTAATGAGAGCATAATATGTATGATTTACATAATTGGAAAGTTAACGAAAAATATAGAACACGTAAGCATGAAATAGCAATATGTAATTTTTTTTAACAATAATGAGTATCAGATGAAGAATTTGTGAATTTAATAAAATATTAAACGTTAGCATAGTGTTCTAAAACCATGTAATATGCATAGATATAGTAACAAAAAAAGAGAATCGTCAAATGCCGCGGCTGAAACTAGATATCAAAGCGCCAAAGAGATAGAAGTTTGTAAGTTAAATTGTGTACTTGAAGAAAAAAAAAACTCATAACTATTCTATAAGCCACTATGCCACGTCTAAAAACAAAAATATATTACAACATAAAACTTTAAACCACCTGTACCAATTTTTTTTATATTAACATAACACTACTAGCAGTACGTTTTCATTGTGTCACACAACTATAGAATTTCCAACAATCATACAGTTATGTAGAAAGTTGAACCGCTCCAACAGAAAAACTGAATCATAACGATTTAAAAATAATTTTTACTAACCCCATATATAGACGACAAAACAGCGTAGATTGGCCAAAGATTCCATTCAATACAAGTAGTCAGCTACACCTTTACCCCCTCTCCCCATAAAGTTCGACAGGTTTACGATTTTCTCTCAAAATAAAACTAATTGTAAACAAAGAGAACACTTCTGAAATAAATTTGATGTAGGTAGATAAAGAAACGATAACATAAGGCAGGGGGTCTCCAACGCCCACATCGCAACTGTGAAAATATTTTAGGTTGCGATTCAACTATCTCTACCCACACGTACAAATTGATAGCATATTACTGTACTTGTTTTAAACTGTCCTTTATCGCAATTCTTATGGCCTCATAACCCTCCTTTTGAGTCGAGACTCCAGTTTAAAGCCCACCAGTAACACAGTGGAATATCTACGGACTTTCATCACTATAAACCGAGTTTCGCTGAACTGTGAAGCTTTGCGTTTATTACAAACAATCTAATCAGAGAAACACCGAGATAAAAAAATTTAAAAAGGGCCACAAACGACAGATAATCTATTTGATACGATTAGTGATGGCACAAAGTGTAACAATATTTTGTATTTTATTGTAATAAAAGTGACAGAACTCTGCCGTGTAATAGTTTTATACATAAGGTAGTTGGACTTCTTAAAACCTACTTTACGAAAAACTGTTCGTGTATGTTAATCATGGTATGCGAAAAGTTTCCGATTGATAATCAAATTAAAGAAATAAAATAAAGTAATTTTGTATAAAATAAATACAAATCTACACAATGAGTTATATACCCAGTGTCCTTCGCTGTTATCGAAATTAAATATATAGGCTTATAGGGTTATAGGCTAACAAAACTAGATTACCTAAGAAAAATATCTGCCTCTTTAACGGTGATCCTACGTTTCTGATATAAAGACTGAAAATAGGCTTTGTTTGCGATAATGAAAGATTGTTGTGGTGTCCGTTTACAGAAAGTGCTTTAGTAGCTGGTGGATAATAGCTCGTTTTATGAGATATCTTTGTGACTTAAAAATGCTAAAGGTGTTGTAATCAGAAATGGCTTAAAGCTTAACAACGATATTTCGCAAGAAATGACAAAAAAAATGATTTTATAAGATGGGTTGTTTCAGCATAAACATTTTCTGAACTGACTGACTAAACATTTCTTATAAACTGTCAACAGAACAACTTACTCTTGGTTCTTTATCTACAGTTCAAATGAAGGTATAATATTTAACTTGGATAATTAATCCTCCGTGTCTACACTCTTCATATTGTTATCGTGGTAAAAAAAGTCGAATATCATGTATCTACTTCAGTCAAAACTTACAAAGTTCTTGAAAACAGTAAAAGTTCAATTTACCTACATCAGTCAGTTGTTAGGTCCTAGAAAATACGAGATTTACTTCGAATATACACATTAAGAAGTAGCCGTAGAATGTGCTGTACAGGAATATACTGCTTCTGACTTTATTTCATTATTTCTTACACTTGGGGTACTATCTACTCATTTTGTGATTGACGTTAGTACTTGTGACACAATAATATGTATGTGGAGTTAAAAAATAGAAGGATTTATTGTAGCTGGTAAGAGATTTTTAAGCTTCTGCGTTACTTATAGAACTACATCATATCTCTGTCTCGCTTTCAGCTTTCAGTTATATTTGTTTCAACTACACTATTTGTGTTTGTTGCTAATTGCCTAATATTTGCTGATAAACCTACACGCGAATATAATCCTAGTGATGATGAAACGCTTAGACTTACGTAGCATTGAAGTCCTTTATTTCTGGATAAGATGTTTTGAAAAACTAATGTAACTACTTCAACCTTGTTCGTGAACAAAATAAAATTGAACTTTAATTAATTGGTGAAAGTCACCTGTTTATGACGTTTTGACATCTATTGACCAATCATTTAAAACATTTTTACACGTTTCTTGATAAATAGTTGAAAATATGTTAACATGCATTTTGACCAATCAGTTGGAATGTTTTCGCAAAGCTCTTAACCAATTATTTGAAATGTTTTAACACTCACTGTAACTATTCTATTAAAATATTTTTGTTTGCCTCTTGGCCAGTCATCTCAAAAGTTGTTGTTAAGCTATTATTCATTTGGAACATTTTTTGCAAACTTCCTAAATTTTTTAACATAACATCTCGAAAATGTTTTGATGTGAAATTCCTAGGTTTTTTCAACGATTTCTTTTTTACCTCATATTTAAAGTAAAAAAATAAAGTCGCTAAGTCAAGAAGTGAATTATTTTTCTCACCAGGCCTTATCTGTAATATTCTAAGTTCGACCATCCACTTACAACCCTTCTAATGGTGTATACAGTAAATAAACGAACCCATCACCGAATCCTCTGTGTTTGGATCTGGGTACAACTGAAATGTAAATTAATATAACATTTTAACTCTAATTCACTGTTAGCTGCAGAAAACAACAACCAAAAAACATAGTCACATCTGAAGAAAAAGACTGCGTAGTATTCTTGTGCCAAATTGTTTGTTTGTTTTTTGTTGTTGTTTGAGAGACGAAGGGTATTCTGGTTTAGAGTCGAAAAAGAAAACTTGAAGGTGTTAAAGTTTTATTGTGACCTACAGTGACCTATTTTAATTAAAGTTTCTAAACGAGTCTCGCAGCCCGAGATAATGAGCTGAAAAAATATGATACAGAGTTTAAAGTAATAAATAATAAGATTACATGGGCTTAAAATTAAAGTTTGATCTTATGTAGGAAATATACACAACTGTCATTAATTTAAAATTTGAAGTCCACTAGTTACAGAGATACGACTGAACAAAGTCGAAAATTTTTTCAAGAAGGCACAACTATATAAACAAAGTTGACAAACGACGTGATATTAAATTAGTTATACTAATATAGAAGAACGAGTTAAGAATAACCTCTATAGTTAGCTGCAGTCAGAAAGAAAGTTTGTTATAACATTATTCATCATTAGCGAAAGTTTGCTACTGTCTTTCCAGTACACACAAATCACTGATCTCCAAAACTTAAGATATACTGAAAAGTCAAGATTAAAATAGAACACAACCAAGTGGCTCGCGTAGCCAGTTCAAATTGCATTTCATGGTTCACACGCTGATTATACAACGTATGGTATAGGTTTGGAAACACCCAAAATATGAACTAGTCAAAGTGACGACTTTTGAATAGTAAATCAGGTAGTCAAGCGGTGTCAAAAAAGTCTCTCCAAGTAGACGCTAAAATCGATGACTACCTAATATGACTATTAAATATTAGTCATTTTTACTATTGTGTAGTCGGGAAATAGTCAGGTGATGGTGGCAGGGATACCTGGCAGGTAATAACTTTGATTGCAATATGATAATCGTCATGAATTTCGTTAGGTAGTCATTCTGACCAATGCTGACTACCTGACAATTGTCTCATTGCATACCTGCAAACCACTACAGAGTAGTCATGACATAGTCAGTGTGATCTTCTTTGTCCAAGGAGCGGTTGTCATTATGACTATCCATTAACAGTGGACTGTTGTCATTATGATTATCCAACGATTATGGAAGATAAGTCATGTTGACCCGGTCAGGACCACCTCTGCAATGTCACTGTTAAGCAAAGAGACCATTTTCAGTCAGTTGGGGTCAACAGAACCATCACTGAGCAGTCGACCCCGCTGCCATCTGATGATTCAACCTAAGTCCCAGTAACCTGCCACCATCTTGAAAAATATATAATGCATTATAGCAGCACCATTTTTATTCCAAACTGAACAGAAGTGTACATCAATATTCATGTACCAAAATAAAATTCAAAATGCAGCAACAATTTGAAAATAAACAACTGAACTTTGCACTTGTTTTATTTCAAATTCACCCTGGATCAAATATACATGACAAGCTACTATTACCAGATCTAATATAACCTTATGGCTTTGAACATTTTTCTCCTCCTTTACCTTTGGACGTTTTGATAGATTTCCCGATGCTATGTTTTTTGACATTCAAGATATCAAGCAATTGAAGAACACATCTGTCTGCATCTTTTTCAGATTTGGTAATTTTCCTGGATTCATCATTGAGCTTCAGAATAACTCTTTCAACAATGTTGAAAGTTTTCTCGAGTTTTGTTAAAAATGCAAAGTTGAAGATATAAAACTCCCTACATACATAGTGAATGCTTCCACAAAATCTTCAGTGGCATAAATATCAAAGCCATCAACATATAGTTTGAATTCCTGATCACAAAACTGAGAAATTGAACCACATTGAATTTATATACCACTCTCAGCAGGTTCCCTAACTTCAGTACCCACCATGATACTTTCACTTTCTTTTAGAAGGAAAGGGATACCAAGAATGGCAATAGTAGATGTAACATCAGGCATATGTGAGGATTGTTTCATAAGAAATGCTAGCAATGGATTATTTTCTGGCGATATGTTTCTGTCCTGCACGTGAAAATTTACTGAGTCCTTTTATTAAGAGAGAAAGTTGGACACTCCTTTTCCTGCATCATTTCCTAGCCGCATAAATTCATTCAATAGCTGTACTGGTGTTGCCACAAGGAAAGGATAATGCTCTAGAAGTTCATTGACAGGAGTGTTGTCAATGACCAGTTTCCTACTATATGCAGAGTTTTGTCCATAAGCAAGTCCACTTTACAAAGATCACCCTTTTTTCTGCACTGCAGACGAGTTTTCATCCATTCCTTGCGTTTTTCGGTGGAAGTGTCATCCTCCCCAACTGGCTTTTCACACAAGTATTGCTTTAATCCGTATAGCCTCTGTTCTAAGATGTGGTTTGGAGATGGGGTTTCATCTGTTGAGTTTTCGTCTTTTTCTTTCTTTGTTGGACTATAGGCAATGATGAATCCTTCCGCTTTCCATTATTCTGGAATTTCTGACGAAGCCTCATCCTCCACATCTCCTGCAATTAGAATTGACAGAATTAATTCTATTGAGAATGAATAACAAAACTGCCCTGGTATAACTATACTTATTTTAAACAATATTTCTTTTAGACCACTTTTGGCATTTTTCAGGTTTAATCTGAGAAATTCAAAGGTCATACACATACTGATTAATAAATCAGTTGTACGAGTTCATCTTGACAATGTATTCTCTTTAGCGTCAAATTAGTTGAGTTTCATCAGTTGAGTCATGTTATATCGTATACAAACAAAACAAATATTTCAAAGTATAAAAATAGTATTTTCCACTGCCCCTCCTTGGTAGATATATGTACTTGTGTGTATTTTAAAAAATATAACTTCCCACAAAATTTTCACTTGTTTCTTCACTAATATTATGCAACACAAACGGGCGCGGCATGGCCAAGTGTGTGACTCGTAATCTGAGGGTCGCGGGTTTGCATTTCCTTTGCGCCAAACATGCTCGCCCTTTCGGCCCTGGGGGCGTTATATTGTGACGGTTAATCCCACTGTTCGTTGGTAAAAGAGTAGCCCAAGTGTAGCGATGACTAGCTGTCTTCCTTTTAGTCTTACACTGCTATATTAGGGACGGCTAGCGCAGAAAGCCCTCGAGTAGCTTTGCGCGAAATTCAAAACAACCAAACAAAGCAACACAAAAAAAATTACATTTAATTTATTTTGTGACTGATGAACATATTTCTTGCAGAATACATATACACCCTTACAAGTGGTGATATGGTCATTCCTGCTATGCACTTTAGGACGAATTTTATTGGGCTCATAAAGTGAAATGTATAGATAAAAGAATATATTTTTGATGAAAATATATTTTACAACAAACATAACATAATGCACATGTGGATAGCACTTACACGGACACCTTGTGGTGTTAGATTTGGGGCATCTGACAGCTGAGGGTAGCGCTTAAATATTTCATCCACTTCTTGGTCATACTGCCTTGAAGTACGATATCTGGAAAATAGAGATTGAGCAGGCTATCAAGTACAGATGAAGACATGTGAGGGGACATTATTACACGCTTGTAATCAGAAATGGTACACATGGTATTTGCTGCACAGTACTTAAAAGGTATAGTTGGAATCCTCAGTGTAGACAGCATCCAGTAAATGGAAGCAACTTTCTTTCCCAACAGGCTTCACTTGCGACAATAGCAAAGCAGTAGATCGAGTCAGACTTGACAAATTTTCCAGCTTAAAGGGTACTGGACGAGACTTGGATGCTAAGATGCTGACAAATAAAATATCAAATAGTTCAAAATATTTACAAATTTGGGGTTGACTGATTACAATGAAATACTAAATAAGGCCTAATTGTCTCAAGTGAAAAATGAAATCATTTCTTCAACAGATTGAAAGATCTGTTTGACATTCATTAGGACATATCCTACCATGATAATATGGACTGAATTTGTTCAGTACTGGGACCGAGTGAAGATTCTGGTCAAAAATAAATTTTTAACGGGTCTAAATGTGTAATAAAAAATTAACAACAGTAATTGTGCTGTGTTAAAGAATGTATTTTGAACCATTTCACTTCTTTGTTTCGGAATAAAGTTTCTGCAGAGTGATTTCCAATGACTACATAAATGATTATAATCATTCAAATTTAAATGGATTGCGCATTCTTAGAAACAGCTTATCACAACAGCTATCTCTCCGTCAAAGGCCCCAGAAACCAGAGAAACGTACAACTTTGCTCGTGGTTTGGAATGCCAGACCATTGAACATCCATCCAGTTCTGCCAGTCTTCTATGTACACTTGAGCTGACAAGTTGGGCAACAATTCCAGATCATCCACTGACACCCCAATTTTTTTTCTATTCTAGGTAATGTGGTAGAATAAAACCATCTCTCTGGAATGTAAAAGTATAGTACTGATCAAAAATTATTTATATGTATACATGTGAAGAAAAGGTGTCATTGAAGAACAACTACAAAACACCAAAAAGATACATTAAATTTCATGAATTTAACATTAGCCGGACTGGTATAAATCAGCTAAATAAGTAATTTGTTTTTTTTCCCTAACAAGTAGTAGCCTTTATAAGGTGAAAGCAAATATAAGTAGTCTGACCTCAATAGATGGTCATGACAGAGGTGATTTTGGCGCAAATAGTATGATACATATTAATATGACACAAGTTCTCTCTGTTTAAAAATTTTGATGAAATTTGTCACAAAAAAGGCAGAAACAAATTTACGTAAAATATATCAAATCTTTTGATGAAATTTGTCACTGGAAGGTACACACCAAGTTACATAAAATAGGCTAAAATTTACCACTGATTACTGAGTTCTGTTTAAAATTTGTCATTATTCAGTCGCCACGAATGTAGTGATGTAGGATGATCATATTTTCACCTTTGTTTACATAACAAGGCAATGGGTAATGATCATAAAGATCCAGAATGCTCAGGAGTTCATAGCCTCTCATTGGCTCTACAATGTAAGCATGAAGATGCCCGTGATAACCAATAGTTTGGTATCTTTGACAATACAAAATAAAAAAGCAACAAATCACTGAAAAAAATTTCAACAAAAACAATTAACAAATGTCGGACTTGCCCTCAATCTAGTGAATAAAAACGTAATTCAAAATGGAAATTCTTGCCACAACCCCATAGTATCCCCCGATTTTCATAAGGGATTACAATTTTTATTATTTTAACTACACAACTTGATTGCTGATGACTCGATGCAATATCACACGGATCCTACATGTCTCTCACTGGTATGGATTATGGGAGGGACCGAAAGTCTGAGAAAGTTCCCTGGAAGCAAAGAAGGGAGAGGGATTAGGGGAATATTTTGCAGGATCACAGGCCGTCTATTCATAGCATACGGCCTGGAGCTGCCTCCTATCTCGCACCATTCGATTTCAAAGTATAGAGTTTAAAAATTTAAATACACTTTGTACCTAAAGAGATTTATAGATAGTTTGTAATATTAAACTAAAGAAACACACATTAAACACAATATATGTTTCACTTTTTTACCGTTTTCAAATGATTTGTCTTGCCACCCCCATTTGTAACTCCATTATTGGCTGTGTCAGTGGATCCAGCTATAATACACACGTCGCATAAAGTGTGTTCGCTTCAGCATTTGTAGCTCTGATGATTTATTAAAAATAAGGGTTTATTATTTACGTATTATCGTATGTCATCTTTCAATATCAAAGGTCTATAAAATAATAACAGACGAGGTCCCTTTTAATGAGTATACAGCTTTCATCTGCGCAGCGGTGGCCGTAACAAATCTTTTTAGCAGCGGTGTAGTTGGCGCTAAATTTAACAGAGCAGCAACATGGATCATTGCGGGCTTTTGATTCTACCACAGGATATTCAATCAAGATACCAAATATGTGCATTTGTGATGTCAACACTGGGGAATGTTTTCGATTTCATACTTGCTTCAAAGCATTAACTAACTATATATATTCTTACTCTACTACTACTAGACTGCAGTAGTACAGACCTACACAATGTAACGGGCAACCATCCTTGTTTACACATACCGAGTTGTACAAAAAAAATACAAAGTGAATGAATTCACTTCAGCTAATCTAGAAAGTTAAACATTCATATTTTTATATTGTTTTATTGAAACATAGTATAGGAAAATAAGACATAAACGATTAATATTTAACTGGATTTCCTCTTTCCGTCATCTGCACGGTTGCATAGCAATTATGCAATGTCAGTACAAGTTTCGGTCATTATAATTTCTATAAACGTCATATGTAATTCTCCAATGTGTGACAAAATATTGTTGTGTGTGATTTCTCCCCCTCCACGCCCTCTTTGGGTTTATAGCGTCATCTCTACCTTCGGCTGCTGCTAAGGAGTAGACCGTGCCGTCTTCACTCCCCCCCCCGTGTATGTATTGTTGTATGTGAGCCCCTAACTTCCCCCTCAACCACCTTGATGAATGAATAACCTCTCTCCACAAATAACACCTATAGCCCTCCTTGCACAAGGAACTCCCACCTTCACATAAACTCGACCTGGTACACCCCTCTGGAAAAAGAAATAGTCTCGCTCGCCCCTAATGTAGCTGCTTTCCATTTGTACTCGATTTGCGCTGCGGACCACTAGATGAATCGGATGCATTTCCTGGACGTGTAGTGTCAGCGCGAGTGTTAACCACGTGGGGAAAGCTTATTTCAGTCATATTTAGATCGTTGTGGATTGTAATAGTAAATGTATTGATTATTGAATTTCATATTCCAACACACGCACACAACAATATAAAAACACAATTGTCCAATAAAACAGTGAAGAAATAGTAGTGGTCGATAAATAAGATTTATTTAGATAGGATTTATTTTGTGTGAAAGAAATTTATTACCCCCCCCCCAAATAAAAGTAAATAAATAGATTCTTGCAAAGTTTAGCCCTGGTCAATTGTTGCATTTATGGAACAAAATGCATGTATACAGTCATTTACTTGAACTGCACCATAATGCTATAAGAAACATCAAGAGTGTCAGTTCATGAGTTAATGGTGACTATGGTGTTGGTCTTCCTGACCACAATGTAGTCCTTAAGACTAGCATAGCAGTGCTGCTATGAAGTAGTCAAGGTGACTGGAAAGAGGCCAAACAGACTGGGAAACTGACTAATTGCTTAAATTGATTAAGAGTCAGTCAAACTGACTAGTAATAGATAATCGTTACTACATAATAGTCAATTTCCTATCCACGACTACACAATGATAGTCGTCTTGATTATTGAAACATTTCAGATAGTCAATTTGACAGCGACCACGATATCTCTAAAGCAGAAAATACAGGTGACTTTGCCCTGGTAGTCGAAATGAACAACTTTTATTTAGAGTGAATAGGTGGCGTGGCAACCATCTGAAACAGCTGGTAAGTACAAACGACGGGAATATAAAAGTTGAATAGTGTTAAACATTAACAACAGATCTGTATATAAGAACACAAAAGAGTTAAAAAGTTATCTAATTGAGTCATGTCCATCAGTTATTATTATTCCAGAAGCAAATTTAACAAGAGAGAAAGAATAATGATAATTTCTTTTCATGAATATTATCAGATAGGAACAAAACCTGAGAGCTCAGTGATGTTAGGCCTGGCATGGCCAAGCGTGATTAGGCCTACGACTCGTAATCTGAGGGTTGCGAGTTCGTATCCCCGTCGCGCCAAATATGCTCGCCCTTTCAGCAGTGGGGGCGTTATAAGTGGCAATCAATCCCACTATACTATGGTAAAAAAGTGGCTTAAGAGTTAGCGGTGGGTGGTGATAACCAGCTGCCTTCCCTCTAGTCTTACACTGCTAAATTAGGGCTAGTGCAGATAGCCCTCGAGTAGCTTTACGCGAAATTCAAAAACACCAAAACGAAACTTTGCCGGATCTCTAACTCTCGTGATAGATGAAATAGAAATAGAAATTAAATTATCTTTCACATTAGGCAATCATAAAGTTTGTTTTGTGTCATCTGTCTTTTACATTCATATTATATTTCAGTTGAAGAGAGAAAGTTTTGGTATAAAGTATGTTAACTGTCGAAACAGAAAGACTTAACAAGTATACACTAATACATTTTGTTACTACATGATAGGATTAGATCGCATTTTACAAAAAGAATATTTTACATTTCATTCTGCTCCTGGAACTTTTATTCCATCGTCGATTTTGCTAAGTCTGATTACTATGGTCATGCAAAACTACTTTTAAACCATACAGCTTGAAGAAACGATCCATGGACGTCAACCCACAAAGCCACGATTAAGCCGGCTAAATGCACAATATGTCATTGTATTTTCGCGGGGAGGTTTCACAGGTATTTGTTGTGATCCTAGTTTCTCTGCCATCCTTCTCGTGAAATAAATGATTGATACAGAGATATAACGGGAACTATTGTACGTTTATAAGCTTCAAATCCATTAATTAATTAAAAGAGAGTCATGTATTTTATAACCTAATTGTTTCACTATTGGTGATAATATTTCAGTTAAAAAGGTGAATACTCAATTTACGGTTTCTAATTAAATAGAAAGTGAACAAAAAGTATATTCTAATGAAATTTTGCGTCATGTAACACGGGTAAAATGAAATATTTGGGCAAGATCATAGTTAAATGGCCAGCATAAAGAGAAATTAGTGAAACAATAACTCTCCCATAAGTTGCATGTTAAAGTTAAATACGTGTCATTTTCAGGAAATGTAAGAGTTGATGAATTCACGAAAAGTTTTATTAGTATTAGTTTTAAAACAATATTAAACCCAGCCATTGGTCACATGTTGAGACATCTATGGTGAACTTATTATGTTTGAGATTCCACTTCTTAGATGTCATCGTTTTTGACGCCATATCCGCCTATGCCATCTGGTGCCACTTATAAACATCATCGTCTCTGATGACATCTTCACTTCACGGAAGCATCTTCTACGACACTTTACGTAAATATGACATCAACATCTTTACTCTTCCCTGAGGTAACTAATCAGCATGTGAATCCAATGTGAGGTACAACTTCTACAATACCCTGAATTTTTTGTATACAAGAAGCTATATAAATTTCACAAGCTAGAACCTAAAAAACTGCATTTAGCAGAAGAAAGTATTAGATATCCTTTAAAATTATTTCAAATAAAAATATTTATTCTTATTGTCCAACTAATTTTTATATTTTACCTATTAAAATGGATTGCAATAACCTATTGCATGGTGTAGTCAAACTAACTAAAACATATTTAACTAAATCCAGATATATATAGAAATTCACAGAAATGCATTTCACTCAAAATAATGAAATGTTAGGAAGCTCAACAACATCAGAAAACTTATCAAGCTGCTCTCGTACACTTGAGGCAATATATTAAGTTATAAATGAGTTGACAATAAACAGAATAACTTTTTTAACCAGTAAGTGATTTATACTTCAAAATTAAACATTTTCTAAAACTTAGCTTTTTTCTTTCTCAAACCTTTATTCTAGAGAGATTAAAGCACTGAAATTTTCTCTCCCAGATCTTTGCCGTTTTCACATTGTGTTCAACTTTATCACACGAATGTCTTACAAATAACCTTTACATCGTAACTATCTAATAATAACTGCTTGACCCTGTTCCTGAACTATCACTCCTATAGGGTACAGATAAAACTACAGATGAAGGTTAACAGAGAAAATTGTACAAGTTGGTGTCAACTTGTGTTTGTTTCCCTGGATCGTACTTTGGTAGTCGAGTATTGTGCCAACAGTGTGGATGTCATTATACTTGTCATAGTCTTCGTTTCCTGTAATTATTCTCTCTATCGCTCTCGAATTCCAACAGTCATATGAGTTCGTGAAATACACTTAGATGTCCAGGAGTTAAAGAAAAACCAATGAAATCTCAGCAACGTATATGTGGTAGATAGTATGTACATGTACTACTAGGGATGTGTAGTTAGTGTTTAAAGAAACAGCAAAGAAGTATCTGGACAGTTTCTTCAAACATTTCAGGTTCTCCCATTAGATGGGTGGACTGAGGCACATGTGGTGTAACATCTGATGTTAAATCAATATAATCCACTTATCACTACTACACTATTTAGATGAGAATGAATTTGATGAACTAGTAGAGAATTGGATGACTCGTAAATCGACTGGATTTGAGATATATTGTACATGAAACTTTAGTTACTCAAACAAATAATACGAATGGTGTAACGAAGGTGAGAGCAAAAGCATGCACGACCATGTAACCAGTAACTGCTCAATTTCCTCATATGATTGACTGATCAATACCTTCAAAAATTACCTTCCAGTTCAATAAGGTTCAAAAACTAATGAAAAGACAAATACAGATTTAATTCGTGAAAACTAGAATTTTTAGCATGGTGTACAAAAAGGGAACTCAAAGAAGGAAAACATAGGAACGAAATTTATAATCTTTTTATTGAAGGTATAGAAGGAACAATTGATAGTAGGAATTCTACAACTCTCATGCTAATTTATTACACTCGTCTTAAACGACCTAAAAATCAAGTTTATTCAACCGTTTATTAGTTAATTTATTACCTTTACCCAGCGCAACCAAAGTGAACAAACATAACAAATTACCAAAAGCTGTTAAAGCTCGACTCAAAATAAATAGATTAAAAATAAGAAAACTATAAAAAGAGTTCAATATAATGCCAAAGTGAGTAGAAATACAAAATACCAGTGATAAACCAGGATAAATATGAGTAACGAAACTTATAAATAAAAATCCATGATACCCAACACATGAATTGAATTATATTTAGTTTGAACCCGATATGTTCTGGCTTTGGTTGAATTCCATAGCCTATGTCTAAGTTTTTTTGGTTTTTTGAAGGATTGTGGTTGGGATACAAGAGTAGGAATTAAAGAATGAGTTTTGAGTCCCGTGAAAGTAAAACCTTTCATTAACTATTTAACAGTAACTGAAATGGATCTACAATATCTAAAAAAATTAATTATATGAAAGTTGTAGATCGTATAGATATTGTTTCGGATTATTCACTAATAAATAAAAAATATATATATAGAAACAAATTAGTACCAAATAGAACAGAGTACCAATGTTTTACTATCGTCAGATATTTGATTGTATCTTGAAGAATTAGATTTCATTTAGGGTTACTTCGTATTACTTCGGACTATCAGAGAGGGTGATTTTGATTTGTTTGGTCACGATCTCAGTCTACAATAAAGAGTCTAATTTTTATTTTAATTATCTTATATTATAGTTTTTCAAAACTGATAATAATTATACTACTTGTACAGGTAAGATGATGACTTTATCAAGTATGTCTCAACTTGTCATCAATATCTAGATTTAGTTATATGTCATAAATGTCCAAGTAAAACCATTATTTTAACGACAATCTTACTGTTTCGCTAATTTGGCTATACAAACTAAATATGCTATGTTGAACAAGTCAGTTTAAGACATTGTCACTATTTATGATAATATATTATACTTAATATTGAAAATATATTGTTAAAACTCTACACAATCATACATTCTCCACACAAATTTAATGTTCGCGATACTTTAACTTAACTATGTTTGATAAGTGTTCACTTTACATAGTGATGCATGAATCGAATCTCCGTCACACCAAACATGCTCGCCCTTTCAGCCATGTGGATATGATAATGTAACGATCAATCGCACTATTTGTTGGTTAAGAGAAATCGTAATGGTAGGTGGTGTTGACTAGCTGCCTTCCCTGTAGCATTACACTGCTAAATTAGGGACGGCTAGTGCAAATGGACCTCGTGATGCTTTGACGAAATTTAAAACAAACACCGATAGATTATTCACAAACACATTTTAGTTTATAAATTGGTACCTACTTTTGCAGCGTAAGACTAGAAGGAAGGCAGCTAGTCATCACCACCCACCTTGAGCTACTCTTTTAGCAACGAATTGTGAGATTGACCGTCATATTATAACGCCCCACGTCTGAAAGGGCGATCATGTTTAGTGCAACGGAATTCGAACCTGCGACCCTCAGATTACGAGTCGAGTGTCTTAACCACTTGGCCATGTCGGGCCAGATTTAAAACAGGAAAGCAATAACTTCTCAAAATTAGAAAAATTAGAAAAATACGTAAACTGAATATTATTGTAAAATCTATTACAATCCTTCAGTCAAGTTAGCAAGTTTGCATTGAAATCACTGCTTAATAATATACCTTATTAACTTCACTTTGATTATTCCTAGCTGTGTGAAGCTAAAGTGAAACACATACCAGAAAATCATGACACAACTAATCAAACGTTTCTGTGCTGTTGGAGTATTTATTGAATTTTCACATTTATTTCTCATCACTTGAAGTGTTTTTTCTCTCACTTTTTCAACAAGAACTGTTTACCTACTGTCCTACTGTCAATTCATTGTCACCTTTTTTTTTTCGCTACTCTGAAGGAGTGCGATCTGCTACTGTTAGTTCAGTTTTGCTGCTTTATAAAGCTCTACCTTTTTTCCGCAAGTAGTTCTCTCACTGTCATTGTAGTTTCGTTAAATAATTTAGACGAGTCACATTTTGAACTGCTATATTGGTGTTAGAACACTACTGTTAATCAGATTTCTGTTTTCTTTTCCTTTTACAAGTTTTGTACTTTTCAGAGGTAAAACAAAAACCTAATATATGAATTAAAACATAAAATACAGACTTAGTCCTTATTTTATTCTTTGTAGCAATGCTTCGTGGAAAATAATTAAAAAAACATCTACTTGAATCCAGTTAAATCAGAACTGACCTTCTTCTTCAGTAAGATAACAAACAAGCCGTTAGCAAAAGTAGCCTAGAAAAATAAGGCACTTCGACTATGATATTATCAAAATAAAATAAACTCATGCAAAGAAAAACAACACTGCAGTTGCCCACTTACTGGAGATAAACTAATTCCAAATTCTGGGCATCATGTAAACAAAAGATCAAGTGTTTTTCATACACTGCTGGCCAATAAACATTAAGACAAAATATGCATTTTGCGTTGTTAGATTCAACCACTTATTTGAGTTGAACTTCGAAAGATGAAAATAAGAAAAGGGAAAATAAAAATGAAAAACATTGTTACCATTTAATAGGGAAAATGTGAACACTGTGAAATTAGCCTAAATACTAGCTGGTCAAAGTTTAAGACCATACCAAAAAGCAGTCATAGAGAGGGTAGGAAATGACCAACAAGATCTTCTCAATAGTGACAAGTACGGCCGTGATTGCGAATAACTGCAAACATTCGCTTTGGCATGGTTAATATAATCGTTTGCAGAAGGCTGGCAGGAATGTTATTCACGAATATCATGCACTATATGGAATTGACGTCTATTTCTATAGACTTCTCTTGTCATCTATTCCCAAACATTTTCAATGGGGTTCAGTTCGGGCGAACACGCTGGATGGTCCAAAAGAATCATATTATTCGCCATGAAAAATTCCTTTGTCCTGCGGGCACTGTGGATTCCAGCGTTGTTTTGTTGAAAGATCCAGTCATTTCTAAACAAGCGAGGGCCTTGAGTCAATAAGGATACTCTCTCCGACATGCCAATGAAGCCAGCTGCTGTTTGACGTCCCTGCATAAGTTAAAGCTATATTGTTCCATGGAAGGAGAAAGCACCCCAGATCATGATCGAACCTCCTCCACTGTGTCGTGTAGAAAATGTCTCCGGTTGGATATACTTATCGTGCCAGTAACGTTGGAAGCCATCTGGACCATCCAGGTTAAATTTTTCTCATCAGAGAACAAAACCTTCTACTTTTCTACGCCCCATGTTTGGGGCTTCTCAGCGAAGTTTAACCGAGCTGTTTCGTTGTGTGAAAGGAGGCGTGGCCTTTAAAGACGTTTATGGTTTTTAAAGCCTTTCTCTCGAATATGCAGTTTTATTGTTTTTTAGCATGCATTCTGCGTTCCTAAGGGCCTTAATTCTGTTTGACGATCGGCTGGTGTCTTGCTGGACAACAAGTCGGCGAAATTTTCTTGGGCCGACCATTTGAAAATTTTCGTTCCGTATCCCTCAAGGTCGTTTAAGAAATTTGAAACACCAGTTTTACTTCGCTCAATCTCACCAGCGATGGCGCGTTGAGACCTTACTTTTGCAGCTCGACAATTCTGCCAGTTTAAACTCTGTCAACTTTTAGACTTTGCCATGTTTTAACCAAAGTAACACCGGAGGTGTAAATGAAAGATGTTGACAACACTAATGCTTGAACACAAATGACTAAATTTCGTTACGTGTTTACCGATTAACGCTTCGTTTTAGTATGGTCTTAAACTTTAGACTAGCTAGTGTTTTGGCGAATTTCATAGTTTTCACATTTTCCCTATTAAATGCTCAAAAAATATATTTTATTTTCCCTTTACTTATTTTAATCTTTCAAAGATGTATAAATTTATCGTGTCCTTAATTACATCATTGGTTAGCCGCAAATTAGAGTAAAATTAGACATAGCAATAGCTCTGCATAAAACAATATTATGAGCAGTCTAAAACGGCCATATGGTTATAACACACGATTCTCACTTTACGGGTTGGAGATTAGAATCCAAACTAACCTCACAAACTATCGTTATGACTTGGCGGCTTCCTTTTAGTCTTTCATTGTTTGGTTTGAGCGATATTTAAACCATATCGTCAACGAAATATGTTGTCACCAGAAGTGTCAATGAGGCTTCTCCCTCACACTTTCATGGGATACATATAAATTAAGTCTCAACATGAGCATGGCATATGTGGAGAGAAATGAGCTAGTGAAATGTTATCATATTAAAGGGTGCAAAATTAAAGTAGAGAGGATCCTAAAGATATGACGTTTTAAGCATTGTAAAGTTCCTTGTAATTATATGTGATAGGTCATAGAAAACTTCACCCTATTATCACAAGCATAAAAAGACAATATCTACTTACCATTTAAAAATATAAATGCACATACCCAACAGTGATAAAATACAACGTGTAACTTTATTTATTTTCAAGGGCCTGGCATGGCCTAGCGCGTTAAGGCGTGCACTTCGTAATCTGAAGGTCGCGGGTTCGCGCCCGAGTCGCGCCAAAAATGCTCGCCCTCCTATCTGTGGGGGCGTTATTATGTGACGGTCAATCCCATTATTCGTTGGTAAAAGAGTAGCCCAAGAGTTGGCGGTGAGTGGTGATGACTAGCTGCCTTCCCGCTAGTTTTACATTGCTAAATTAGGGACGGCTAGCACAGATAGCCCTCGAGTAGCTTTGTGCGAAATTCCAAAACAAACAAACAACTTGGAAATAGATTAAGCCTATTTATTTTAGATTACACTAGTATTTCCATTTGCAATACTGTTTAGTTATTAATTTGTTATATTTTACTTACATAAACATTAGTTTTTGCTGTATTATGTATGCCGTTCTGTTACCAGGCTCCACAGGCGTCACTAAGTCCTTAAAAGATTCGTTGCTCCGTTAAATGAGTTTTCATCAGTTACTAGACGTTGTTATGAAGAATTATTTAGAATTTACATTTCGGTCTTATAGAACTTCTTGGGTTATAAGTTTTATTCATATTTTATAGTCTATCCTGACTGAATCACATACATTCAAAAGGAAGCTTTAAATTTTAGTCCTAACTAAATTAGGTTTGGCTTGAATACATCAGACTATAGAATATCAGAATTAAAATGACAATGAGTTTGCAACGCATATTTCTAAAAGTGAAAACACGGTGAACATTACGGATTGCTAGTGTTCCTTGAAATGAGCTTCCATGTATTCTCCTAGGATTTTCAATTATTTGCAGTCGACATGATAGGGGTAACTTTTAAATAACTTAAAACACTCTACTCTACATCATCAATTCAAGAGACATAACAAATTCTCATGTTGTCCTAAGTATAACTACAAATATTATTGAAATGTATTTTCTAATTGACGTTTGAACCAGAATGTTATCTAGAAATATTAGGCAGAACTAATACCTAGAACTAAAAAGCAAATAACAAAAATACTAATATTCTTATATTATCAGGTACTGTTCATTATGGGATGCGTATTGTACAAGTCAAGTCTATTCTCTAATTCTATGGAAGATGCTTGAGCACATGAACCACTAAAATTGAAGATTTTTCTAAAAATTCGAGCTCCTCAAAATCATCAAAACCTGTCGGCCATTTTTTAACAAAACTTGTCATGTTGCGTCCGATAATTAGAAGGTGAAAAGAAATAAGGCAGCACACACTACGTTTGTGTGAACATAGGAACAATGTTGTTCATTTAGCCCCTGATAAAAAGTCAAATGTATTCAGAGAGGTATTTAGGCCTTTTGTGTCTGTTTGTTCTGTGTTTTTTTACAAATGGGACTGCTAATTTCATACCCATTTCTACTAATTTCATACTACTTGATACTGTGACAACTCAATAATTGTTGTTATATTCAAGTTCTGCCATTGGTGAGTTAGTTAATTTTCGGGATTTTATTAACATTCCTCTCGTAACATTTATTTAACATCACACCTATTGAAGGATAAATTCGGGTTGGAGTAAGATCTACCCTGCCAATTCAGGGTTTATCATTATTGTAGGGAAACAATTGACTGGGGGGAAAGTCGTTTTAACGAACCAGATATGCTTATGAAGCTGATCACTGTTTCATTTGAGGTTTATGTTGTTGAAAAGAATCCAGAAGTGTTTCCCTCGTGTGCTGTGACTCAAACTTAGGCTAAAAAATTAAGTCAAAATGATGTGTTAGTCACGTGTTCAGAGGAAGACATGATAGATTTATCTCAGACATTTGTGGAATCCGACGGGAATCTTGTGAATAACTAACTGTTCCTACTGATAATTCTTCGGTGAGTGAAAATGATAAACGTGGGAAATGTGGTTTATTTGGTTAAGTTCTGTTTGCTGTATGTAAACTAAAGGGAAGACAACTAGCCATCACCACACACCGGCAACTCTTTCTTATTCTTTTACCAAAGAATAGTGGGATTGATCGTAAATTATAACGCCCCAATGGCTGATAGGGCGAGCATGTTTGGTGTAACGGGGATTCGAACCCTCGACCCTCAGATTACGAGTCGAGGTTCTTAACCAACTGTCCATGACGAGTCGATGTAAACTAATCATCGAGCAGGAAGAGGATCCAAATATTTTATTACTATTTAAATATGCAGTCCTAAAAAATGAACTGGATAAAGTTACAAAGATTATTTTTCCAAAATGGTGCTCTTATGAGGATATGGAGACCATCTGACGTGCCAGATTGAGAGGACTAGGCTAGAGTTTACTGAATAGTTGTTTGCAAAGCAAATGAAAGTTGTCTATGAACTTTCCATGAGAGGTCATATAGGTATTAACAACATGTGTGACAAAATTATAGACATTTCTTTTGGCCAAAAATCAGGCAAGATGTTTCTCACCTTTGTGAAACCTGTCATATATATCAATTGGATGGAAAACCCGACAAGAAAATTTCTGTTACTCCTTTGAAGTTTATATCAGTTTTTAAAGAACACTTCAATCATTCAACTATTGATTATGCTAAGCCAGAAAAATAACATTTGTGTTTAATCACTTTCAAGTGCTATGGAATTTTATTATCATTAGGTTATTTGTAATAATTATGTTATATATTTTGTCATGATTTTTGAAATTGTATAATTCTTTGAAAATGTATTGTATTTAATAAAGACAGAAATTTAATAAGTTCTGTTTCTTGTTTAAATATTTAGAAGACTCTGGAGACCAGCAATCAATAATATGTGGTTTACGAAACCGTTAGCGAGTTTTCGAACATTGTTGAACCTTCTAGAAACTCTCATGATTTGTGTAAAAGCAGCTAGCCGAGAGACAGTAATAGAAAATTAGTTTTGGTCAGCTACAGTCAGAGTACCATAGGCCTCTGAAGCTATAATTGTGACTAATGGCTATTAATCGGAAAACTATAGAAATTTGACCAGGAATGTTTACAGATTTCAAACAAACCGTTTAACTTCAATGAATTAACATCGGACGATAGTATTTCTACAGGTGAATTGAATATTTCTTTCGGATAAAAGTCAGCGGTGTGAGGCCAATCAAGCTAGCTTGCTTAAGGGATGTGTCACAATATCAACTCAGAAATAATTTGCTTGTCGTGAACCGAGATCGTCAATAAAATATTCAGTTTTATACCAGTTATAAGACTCAGTATTGTTTGTAAGTTTGTAAAACTCTTGTAAATAAACCATCATTTATAATAGCTGTTACTAATAACCCTTACTATAAACTGTATTGTGTTTTTGTTTATATATTAAAACATGTTTGTGTTGAAAAAAGAAAACTGTGTGTATAAATATTGTTGGCAAATATCGTAAGTTTGACACATATTAACATTTATTAACTTCTGAATTAAAATTAAATTTCCGGTTATTTGAAATCGTAATACGTAACGTACGTAACATAATAAATCTGAGACTTGTCCGTAACACAAATGGTTATGTACAACAGTAGAACCTTAAACACCATATGTTTAGTTATCTGGTAAAAAAATATCATTTAGCGTTTTGCTAATTGTGATCTCTATCTTTAACAATATTGTGTACTTGAAAATTCAGAGCGTGTAACATTTCTAAGCCAACTGAAATAATTAGTGGATATAAAACAAACTATCTACTTATATCAAAAATTAAAAGAAATAAAAGAAAGTAAGTTTGTTTTAAAAAAAAATACATATCTAAACAATGAGC
Organism: Tachypleus tridentatus; assembly: GCF_004210375.1. Lineage (NCBI taxonomy): Eukaryota > Metazoa > Arthropoda > Merostomata > Xiphosura > Limulidae > Tachypleus > Tachypleus tridentatus. The sequence goes on from NC_134837.1 coordinate 82,230,858, forward strand.
TATATACCCAGTGTCCACCACTGTTATCGAAATTAAATTTTCAGCGTCAGAGGCATACAAAACTAGGTAACCTCAGAAAAAAGATCTGCCACCTTAACCCATGTTTCGTGCGACGAGGAATCGAACCCGCAACCATCGGATTACGAGTCGAACGCCTTAAACTACCTGATCATGCTGGGCCTGACTTATACTGGAACTGTTTGTTTTGGAATTTCGCACAAAGCTACTCGAGGGTTATCTCTGCTAGCCGTCCCTAATTTAGCAGTGTAAGACTAGAGGGAAGGCAGTTAGTCATCACCACCAACTCTTGGGCTACTCTTTTACCAACGAATAGTGGGTTGATCGTCACATTATGCGCCCCCCACGACTGGGAGGGCGAGCATGTTCAGCGCGACGCGGGCGCGAACCAGCGACCCTCGGATTACGAGTCGCACGCCTTACGCGCTTGGCCATTCCAGGCCTTTACCGAGCAG